>NW_019418385.1:9338-15196 GCF_000390285.2 Anoplophora glabripennis | reverse complement strand
GTGTGAAGTCTAACTCTCTCTAGACCCTCTGGACATACCGTGTCTTCACTGTAGCCGCCCGCGTAGTGGTGTTTCTGCACTAAAAACAGAAACTGGCGCCCGAGGAAACCGCCGCCGCTCAGGCGTCATAGTGACAATAGACGTCACAGTACTGATACGGAGAAAGCTGCTATTGAATTTCCACTAACAGTCATCCCAAACAGCACAAACAACGGTTTACTTGACGTTAAAAAACTTTACTTGCAACTTTGCAACTTTTTTTAAAACTCTTATAACAATAATAGAACTGCATCAATCTATAAAATTGTTACGAAACTTGCCACTGCTGTTTAAAAAAAACTTAGTAATACCACTAAACTACTCGTACTAGTCTTTAATAGTCTTATTTTATTCAAATCTTAATAATTTACGTCAAAAACAAATGTGCGCAAACCATATGTTAACTTATCTAGATCAGTAACAAAAGAACTAATCGAGTTCTATAGCCACTTGCAGCTAAAATGATAACGCTGATATGGTTCTCAATATTTTATGGAGCATAAATATTATTAAATGTTACCTATAGTTAATATCATGATGTGTAAAATTAGGTACGAGATCAATATGCTTTGTGAATATAATTGTTTTATCTCCATAAAAAAACAAAGCTCTTCGAAAGTAGTTTAAGATGACTAAAATAAATTTATTCTTTAAAATATATCCATATTAATATTCCACATAAATGTTAACAAACTTAAGTTTTAACAACTGCTAAAAACCGCTATACGGAGTGCTCTAATTTAAATTTCCCGCCTGGAAAATATCGGAATTAAAAAAACAAAAACAAAAAAAATCTGAGATACATCGATTTTCATTTTCAAGGGGGTCACGTGATGGAGTAATTTCTGGTATCTTGGAGCTACCCCTAAGACAGGGGCGTAAAATACCCTTAAACTTTAAATGGTACCCTTTGTTGGGTGACACCTCATTTTAAAGCTTTTTCAATTCTGCTCACGACGACATACGGTTTTGATATGACAATAAAATCATCACTTCATCACAATAAGACAAAATACAATGAATAAAAGAATTAAGTGTTCAATTTGGTTTCCCTCCGCTTCCATGCAATAATAAAATCATTTCTCCACTCCCGAACGAACATTTCGAAGCATTTCGGGAGTTATCTGATGACGTTCTTCAACAATTCGCTAACACAGCTCATCAAGTGAGTTCGGTTCTGTTTCGTGTTGCATACATTTTCGACTTTAAGTGTCCCTATAGAAAAAAGTCTAATGGCGTTAGATCTGGCGATCTGTGAGGCCACTCGATTGAACTTCTGCGTCCTGTCCAGTGATACGGAAAGTTCTAATTGAGCAAATTACACACAGCTACGGCGTAATGTGGTGGAGCACCATCCTGCTGAAACCACACATCCTCTTCCGTTTCGTTTCCAGTAGATTCAGATACATGTTTCCATCAAGATTTCCCGGTAGGAAGAAAGGCTCTATGAGGTGGTCTCCCAGTATGCTCGCTTAAACATTCAATTTTCTCGGATTTGATTTTACGGGATATTGTCTCGACAAGACAAGGCGAGACAATATTGCCTCTTTTAAAGTAAAACAGGTAAAAAAGTTGAACTGATTGTTGAAGAATGTCGTCAGATAACGCCCGAAATGCTTCGAAATGTTCGTTCGGAAGTGGAGCAAAGATTTTACTTTTGTATGGAAGCGGAAGGAAACCAATTTGAACACTTAATAAAATTATATACCTTCATTCATTGATAGTCTTATTCTTTAAGTGATAATTTTATTGTCATATCCAACTAAAATTTAAAAAGTCATATGTCATCATGAGCAGAATTTAAAAAGCTTTAAAATGTGGTGTCACTCAAAGTACAAGGGATTTTACGCCCCTGCCTAAGGGGTAGCTTCCAACAAAACTTACACCATCATGTATCCATCCCCCTTGAAAAGAAAATCGACATGTCTCAGATTTTTATTCGTTTTTTTTTTAATTTCGATATTTTTTAGTTGGAAAGTTTTAATTGGAAGATCCTGTATAGTATTTATGATTTATGATGTAAAAAATATATATTTAGGATCAAGGTTTCGAACAATTTTGGGAATTATAGTACAGAGAGATCGAGAATGATTGACCGGATTCTGAATGTACCCTGTCTCAATTGCTATCAAAACTGATTTCCGTTTGCTAAAATTACTTTCTTTTCCAATGTCAATTGTGCGATTTTATGGTGTTCTGTGGCGATTTCACAATTTGACATTCTATTCATTGGCGCACAGATTTTTTGGCTTGGCTATTATTTTGTTGATTTTGTTGTTTGTTACCTGGTATATATTGCGACATTATGAAACAGTATTTTTCAATATTACAGTTAGAGAAGGTGGATATTATACGTGAGTAATTAATTTATTGCGTATGTTATTCCCTAACCTAATCGGTTTTTTGATTTTAGGTTAAGAACATGGCATTTTCATTAGAACATGATAAATTTCTTCTGGAGGCCTATTTTCGTAGTGGACAAAACAATGATAATTGTTGGAAATATTCGATGAATTCGTGTCATTTACAATTTCAAGAACAATTTCCAAATGATGAAATTGATTATGAAATTTTTTCGAGACACGTGAAGAGATTAGTGGAACGCTTCCATAACACTGGAAGTGTTTGTAGAGGAAAATCTCCAGGCAGAAAGTCTATTCTTACAGAGGAAGTCTTGGAAGATGTTGAAAACCGCTTACGAGCTAGTCCAACCAAATCACTACGTCGGTTATCTGCTCAAACAGGTACTTAATAACAAATATTTATTCTAAAATTTGTATCATTATTCCTAAATTGTTTATAGGAATATCATATGGATCATGCCATAAAGCAGTAAAGAAGTTGCATTTTCATCCTTATAAAGTTAGTGTTGTGCAGGAACTACTTCCGTTAGATTTTGGAAAACGTGTGCAATACTGTAATTGGTTTAACGAAAATCTGAATGACGACGATATTCTAGATCTAACATTTTTTTCTGATGAAGCGTGGTTTCATTTAAGTGGGTACGTAAACTCCCAAAATTATCGCTCTTGGAACACAGAAAACCCTAATATTTTGCGTGAAACAACTCTGCACCCTATTAAACTTGGTGTTTGGGTAGCTATGTCACGTAGAAGAATAATCGGACCATATTTTTTCCGTGAAAATGTAACTGGGCAGGTATATCGGCAGCAAATATTGTTACCATTTTTTGAGGAACTTCACGACGATGAAATCCATCATGGATACTTTCAGCAAGATGGCGCAACAGCTCACACCTCTAACGAGACTTTAGAGTTTATTAGAGAGTATTATGATGATCGAATAATTAGTCGAGATAGATGGCCACCACGTTCTCCTGACGTTACACCCTTAGACTATTATTTATTTGGTTATTTAAAAAATTCAGTATTTTCTCAACGGTTACACACGATTGAAGAACTTCAAGAGGCAATTACAAACGAAATTAGGAGTATTACACAAAATGTATTTAATAATATGAAAAGGAGAATTAATACCTGCTTGAACAACAATGGACATCATATTGAACATTTATTGTAAAAATATAGATATCTTTTTAAGTTATCCATATGGCTTTTATGTAATTTTAAGATAAAAATAATAAAATGTGAAAAAAATCCAATTACTCTGTTATTACATATTGCATGTAACTGTTGCTTATTGCTCTCGGTCATATAGACAATCCTACCATCTAACATAATCAAGCACTTCCAACCGCTTGCATTTGCTTGAAGCAAACGTTTTTAAGACGCTGAATTTCAACAGCTAACAAAAATGTCCAGCGTAAATTTATGGGCTGGATCGCTTGCGCTGGATATTCAGAAGTGTGAAAGCAGTAGCTGCAAAATAGTCGTCTTATAAACATACAGCAGTTTGCTCCGATGAAAAATAGCAGCTTGCAGCGTATCACTGTATAGCTGAATCATCTTAGATGCCAAGAATGTTGCAACAATAGTGCTTCTGTTTTAAAATTAACTCAAAACTTTTTAAAAATAAAATCGCTGAAGCACGTACAGTCGTTATTCAAAATTAGCTACATTAAACTTTGATTTAAACGTTTTTCTAATTGTAAATGAAATAAGAATTTTGAAAAAGTTAGGCTAAACCTACATTTTATTCTGTCATCCTCTTTAATTATATAATAATAATATTTATTGGTCCATCAGTCCATATTTTTATTATGAATTTTCATTTTTACAATAACCTTATTTATCTGACGTTTGAAGGTAATTGTTTGTTTACCATTAAAATCCCATAACCTGCGCTCATGATTCTAGTATTGGTATCAAAAACTGGTATGCCGCACATCAAAAAACAGTATGTAGCGGCACGGTCAATCATTCTCGATCACCCTGTATAACGAATCTCTAAATACATACAACTGTCATTTATAAAAATATGATACAGTTGTATAAATAATTCTTAAAACTGAATTGAGATTATTCTATATAAACTCGTAATTTTTAAACATATATTACAGTTGTGAAATTGATAACAAAACAGTAGTACAACTTGCAAAGTTTTATTCTAGTTTCATTCTGGAAGTTAATTGACTACATTGTTTTCCACTTTACTGTGATGATATTATTTAAATTATTTGATTTAAAACACATACTTTGATAAAAATACCTATAACATTACCGACATTTTTTTAATAGGACGTTCTATATTTTATAGTATAATAAATAGGTAGCTCTTCTAAAGACGAATTCATCGATATAAGGTTGTAGGTACCTACCTACTTGTTTGTCATAAGTAGTTGTCAAAGAAATGGAGGAATTAAATGAAAACAATAATTTAGTACCACTTTTTATTTTATTAGAGCAAATGTTCAAAGGGGTATGGCGTTATTAGTCTCCCTTTTTTTTATAGTTACATTACCACAATTTATTTGTTTTTATGCGCCGGCAGCTCATTTATGGCTAGGTTGTGGGTAAAGTAAAAGTGTTAATTCTCATCAAATAGGGAATAAATATAGTTATTATGTAATCTAAGGGTTATTTATAGGGGCGCCAATCTCTTTCAAATAAGTAAACAAATATTGACGAAGTGATAAATATCAATATCAAAAATACAGATGTTTTTTTTATCTACAGGGTGTCTCGCTTAAAAGTGGAACAAGCCTGTAACTCGTCTACCGTTCGGCCGATTTCAGTAAACTTTTTTTTGTTGGACACAGCTTCAAAAAATCTAGCTCGTACATACGTCGCGTTCCTTGAAATTCGAAACCGTGGCCGACTACGATGCAATTTATATGGCTAAAAATCGGAAAGTCATATTAGGGATTTTTTTATCCGAAAAATTTCCACGAATTCTTGATCAGGACCCCAGAAAACCCTACCAACCAAATTTTCATTGCCACAGTATACAGGGTGCTCGGGATAATTTGTGTAATTTTCCTAAAGGTAATGAAATAAAAACTACAATTTGAGATTAAGAAAGAATGTTACTTTTGAAAATTATTTGTCTAATTTTGATATATTCCAAATGGTTTGTGCCACAGCTCTATCTCCCATTTATGAAAGTTTACGTTTATGTATGAAGCACCAGTGACTCAAGTTGTAGGTACAATATTATTATTTTGAGAAGGCTAACACAGTATACGTGGTCAGATTGATTATGACATTTCAACATTAATATATTCGTAAATCAACCCTTTACGTGAGGTTTACAGTGTTACGCTGAATAGACCTGAAATAAAAGACAATAAAAACCATCTTTGAATTTTTAATAAACTCATAAATAAATTATACATGAAACTAGCAAGAAAAAGCAAATCAAAAATCCAAAAATTCGCCTTTTTTAAATAACTAAAGAAC
>NW_019418385.1:0-7106 GCF_000390285.2 Anoplophora glabripennis | reverse complement strand
AAAAAAAAAAAAAAAAATTTAAGTTTCAGTTTGTTGTAAACTAACATTTAAAAAAAGTAAATCGAAATAAACATATTATGGTGATTAATTATAACCAATTTTATATTTTGTACATAGACATACAGAACAATACAGCTGCACAATTAAATAAATGTGCAAACTCGAAATACTACAATAGATACTGAAATTGTCCCCCATTTCCTTCTAGGCAACTTAATTTTTCTCAAAAATGGTACATGCTACCAAATTTCGACAAGTATACCTTTTTTTTGTAGTATGCTTTAGAGTTTTCAGAACCGTTTAAAAATGTAATAAATTTCTACTTCTAACATATTTTTATTTTCGATTGTACCCCCCCCCGTTACCTGTATCGGCGACGCTGCTTTTTAGAAAGAACCCGTCTGCACATTATTCTTAATGCACAGTTGATGTTTACTCGTGTACAAATTTTGACATTTTTACCTTTAGCCGATGTTGCGTTTGTGGACTGTATGACCAAATTAAAGGAGAAAAAAATAATTGCGAAGGTGAAGTTGCACACTTACCCCTTAATTGCAGCAACAACACCAATCACCAAGAAGGCACCAAAATAAAATCAAAAGCGGGACGAGAGGGGAATCTATCGTCTTGCGTGTACTTCTCGGAATCGAATGGTTCACTCGCGGACAGGGTCTTCGGTCCAACCTCACACCTTTTTTTCCGCGAGTTTTAATATTAAAAATAAAAGTGTTGCTAATTGTACAAATTAAGTCTAACTTAAAAACTAACTAATCGGCAGGACGCACCAAATACTACATTTAATAAGACAAAAAAGAAAAAGTGAAGGTTAACGAAGCATTCAAATGTAGATTTTTGTGTTGAATAATTGTGAAATAATACTATAGCGGTGTCAAAATAGTGGGTCATTTGTGATCACAAGTACCTTACATAATGAAATAATTTTAAATGTTGACAGATAGAATATACCCATTATACATAAATATACCTCATAATCAGACATCCAGTAATTAGGCAAATTTAAATATAGTTACGTCATGTGAACAAATTAGATTTAAAATTTGGCATGGAAATCAAAATCTTGTGGTTATTCATAAAATAAAACCTGACTTATCCACGTGGCCCAATCCACAAGCTAAAATGGCGGGTCCATGGTCCCGGAAATGGCTCTGATAAAAAGACTGATGACATCAGATCGGCTAAAATGCCAATACGTCTAAAAAGTCTATGTAGGGGAAAGCCACGGGGAAGACGCAGCGAACAGGCTTGGTGGAGACAACGGGGATCATGTGTGGAGTATGGCTCCCAGGGCGACACGTGCGGATTAAATAACCAGGTGTAAAACCTGGTCAGAGGGACTCGAAAGCAGTACACACCTACTCCTAACTTACTTGCCCTGTGAATATTTAAACCACGGTATACCTAACTGCAATACTAACAAAAAGGAAGGGCAATAGGGTGTTTTCTATATACAAAACTTTGCCTAGAACTGTATTTTAATACATAGTATAACATGTACATAAACANTTTCGACAACATTTCTCAATTGCTGCCTACTAATAGTACGACAAGCGGTTCTAATCGCATTTATAAGTTCGATTAAAGTAGTGGGGCGATTTTTATATACCTTCTCTTTTAAAACGCCCCAGAGAAAAAAATCTAAGGGGGTTAGGTCGGGCGACCGAGGTGGCCACCTAATTACAGGACTATTACGTCCTATCCACCTATTTGGAAACTGTTCTTTGAGCCAATTTCTCACGACTATTGTATTGTGTATAGGGGCGCCGTCTAATTGAATGTACATATTTAGTCTTTGGTGTAGAGGCAGTCCTCCCATAAGTCATTCTGAAGAAATTGTAAAAATGAATCTCCATTTAAATTTTCGTGAAAAAAATACGGCCCAATTATATTTTCATCAATAATTCCGCACCACACGTTGACTTTGTGGGAATACTGTCTTTTACAGTTTATAACCCAATGCGGATTTTCGTGCGCCCAAAATCTGGAGTTATTTGCAGATATGGTTCCGTTGGTTGTGAATGTGGCTTCATCTGTGTATAATATTTTTCTAATAAAATTTTGGTCGTTTAATACGTTACCTTGAAGCCACAAACAGTACTCCATGCGTCGTTGGGTATCTTCCTCCTCCAGTGTATGTAGTAGTTTTTGTTTAAATGGTATTATTTTATTTTTCCTCAAACATCTCCAAATTTTGCTTTTGTTAACGTTCAAATAGGCGCTAGCCCTTCTGATACTTGACTCGGAATTTTCAAGAAAATGTCTTAAAATGTCTTCATATCCGTTATTTATAATTCTATTGTTTATTTCTTTCTTCCTAGAAACTGATCCTTTTTCTTCGAATATTTGCTTGATTCGGGATACTGTAGAATGGCTTATATTGCGTCCGGGGTTAATATGGTTAAATTCTTGCGCGACTTGTCGCAATGTACGTTCACCTGTACCCACGAGTTTAATTATTGAAACTTTTTCAACTAAAATTAGTTGCTGTTCGGCCATTTCAAATCAACAAATCAACAATATAACAATGCTAGTTTTTCAAGTCACGCTACTAATTGTCAAATATTTGACATTTGTACGTAAGGTAGTATTCGATTATTTCCAAGACCTACTCATATTTTGAGAAGAATACATATGGATGCATGTCCATTAAAAATTAAAACGTAAAAGTAACTAATATTGTCCTGCGTTTGCTTTCTAACTATTTTTCAAAAAAAAAGGGGTTCTTAAAAATATCTTAAAAAATGCCCTAAATTATTATTATGCAGAAAGAAATAAACAGGATAAGTTTCCAAGGCAAAAGAAACCAACAATAGGATCAGAAATAAAGCAATCTCGAGATAAGCATTATAAGAGCAAACGCCCATTGAAAGTTGATGAAAGTAAATTTTCGAGATGTTTAAAGAAACATAAAATTACACTATTTAAGTCAAAGATATCTCATACTCAGGTGAAGGAGGATATCAAGTAATGTTTATGGTTTCAAGGTAACGTCTTAAACAACGGAAATTTTATGAGAAAAATATTATACACACAACGGTAGACAAGCTACAGGCTTGTTCCACGTTTAAGCGAAACACCCAAATTATCCCGAGCACCCTGTATACTGTGGCAACGAAAATTTGGTTGGTAGGGTTTTCTGGTGTCTTGATCAAGAATTTGTGGAAATTTTTCGGATAAAAAAATCCCTAATATGGCTTTCCGATTTTTAGCTATATAAATTGCATCGTAGTCGGCCACGGTTTCGAATTTCAAGGAACACGACGTATGTATGAGCTAGATTTTTTTAAGCTGTGTCCACTTTTAAGCGAGACACCCTGTATAATGCGGTTTTAAATATAATGATGGAAATTTTTTGAAACTAAATTTATGCAAATGCAATATTAAGTCAACAATGGTATTTGCGACAGCAAGGATGCTGTCGCGGTGGATCTCTGTCGTGACGTCTCTACTTATGAAATATGTAATAAGCAGTTGCCCGACACACATACAAAACGCGTTGCTAAAATATTGCCTCAGCCGTTCCCCTTAAATCAAACAACAAAAAATTAGAAGCTTCCATTTTGGTTCACGCATCACCCCCTACTTATACGAGGACAGAATCTATTTTGTGCGTACATCACAGAGAGGGTGCCAAACATCGCAACATGAATATTCAAAATCGCAAATGGGAAGATAATGCGAGCCTCCCGGGATTCCGTGTAAAGGATAGGGCGGGATCTTTCTAATCCTCTTCCGCGAATCCCGAGAGGCACTTAAAATGTGAATTGTTAAAATTTCTGTCTAGTTCGAAGCGATCCGATACGATTTGGGAGGCCTAATCGACTTAGTCCTGGCTGTTCTGAATCTGATTGTTCCAGTTCAAATGTTATGAAACTCAAACAGTTTATTGTTGTACATATAGAAAATATGAATCAATGCCGCTTGCCTTGCATAAGGTTGGAACTTACAACACAAATAACATCGAAATTTTTTTGGAAAACTTCACAGACTACGAGGTTCAGAAAATAATCGAATTTTATTTTTTTAGATTTTATTATTAATTTCATACATTATTGGTCCTTGTCCCCTTCAAAGTATTTGCCTTCCCTATTCACACACTTTTCCTAGTGGTGTTTCCATTTCACGAAGCGGTCCTGGATAGCTTCATCTGAAATAGCCTTTAAAGTATGTAACGAATTTGCTTTGATGTCATTTGATGTTTGAAAACAACGTGTTTTCAGCATTGACTTTAATTAGAAGAAAAGATCGCAATGAGCCAGGTCTAGCAAGTAAGGAGGTGAGGGAGGACAGTAATCTGATTTTTGGCACAAACCTAACGAGTAGACAAATTTGAGTGTGCGAGCTCATTGTCATGGTGCAAGAACCATGAGTTGTCTCGCCACACCTCTGGTCTCTTTTTGCGAATTTTTTTCACGTACCTAACCGTTGTAAAAGGCCTTGATGGTACACACGGTTCACTGGTTCACCTTGAGGCAAGAATTCAAAATACACAATTAAAGTCGAAAAAAATAGAACATCACTTTGTCATTGGTTCAAGACTAACGTGCTTTCGTGAGGCGTGGATATCCTTTGCCAATCCATTGTGATGATTTAACTTTAGTCTTAATGTTGTAGCCTTAAAACCAGCTTTCGTCTCCCGTTATGATCCTTTGAATGAATGTTTCATCGTCAGTGGATTGTTCAAGCAGTTGCTGACAAATGTCCACACGATTTTGTTTCTGTAACGAAAAATCTCCAATATACTTTGTGCTTTTTCAGATAGTTTCCCCAAATCTTTGACGGCTGTTTTAAGTTCACTGGTTTAGATTTTCTAGGTTCAATATTACTCGATTATTCTAAACTAAGCACTATAATAATATTAAGTTTTCAATCGAAAGATAAGATTGTTATCACTACTACTCGATATTTTCAAACACTTGCTGTTTAAATTTAAGGTCCTTGCGATCAAGGTGAACAGGTTTCATGATTTATAATCTTTTTGTAATCACTCCGTTCCCAATGGACCCTGTAGCTTTCTGAGTATTTCATGGTTTCTAGGTTCAATATTAGTAAATAATTGTGAAATATCGTGTTTTTGACTACTTCTAGACGAATAATGGACCTTACCTTGCTGAGTATACTAATACATATTTAGATAATTCACGTGATTTTTCACTTCCCTTTTGACAATATGGCGCCACATTATGTTTCCAAAATATGCCACTACGCATTGGAAAATGAATGGCATAAGAAAGATTTTGGTCCGCCAAACGTTGCTTCAATTTTTAGATAGAAGGGGAGGGAGTAAATTTGACGTAATTCAGTCATCAAACGAGGAACAAATTTTACTACAATTCGATTCAATTTTTTCATTTAAAATTTTGTGGCATGACCCAATTGAGATGCTAACCTCTTCTGCAATTTCTCTGACAGTCCATCGGCGATTTGCACGCACCAGACCTTTGACTTTCTGAACAGTATTATTTTTATGACATACTTTATCATTTTTAACAATAATTTTTGATAAAGCTTATATGTTGCCAAATATAGTGATTAGCAACTGTTTGTGAAGAATTTAGTCTGTGGATTTACGAAATGGTTTCACATATTTTCCGCATGTAAATATTTTAATCAATTTTACTCCACAAGTGCAATTTATTGAAATGATACATTATCTTTCCTTTTGAAAATTGTAAAAAAAAACTGTTTTGGACAATTCTATCTTAAATAGTCCACCACCTTCTTTTCCGTTCAAAATACCTCTAGAGACATCAGTTGAAATCGAAGGTTTCCTGGTCGAGGATCATCTTCAATTGACTGACGACCAGTTTAAATCGTGAAAACTATTCGTGACATTACGTACTACCCAGAGCATCATCTCCGAAAGCTTGTTTCAAAAGTTTCCGTGAAAGTTTTCCCCAGTTTCATGCAAAATTTCGTCACTAACACTTAAACTCTTTGCACTTAAATAACAATATCACGAAAACTAATTGAAATCCAATAACATATCGTTACAAAGGAGCTTATGCGCAACGCAATGCTGCAAACCGCATGTTACTAAATACCTCTCTTAGAGCGTAATTCAAAAAGTTCGGTTATTTTCTGATCAGACCTCGTATAGGTTTAAACATTTTATACTACAGTTTTTTAATTGTAGAAGCACAGGTTACTGTAGTAATTAAATGAATAGAGCACAGGTTCTCAGTATCTAAGCTTAGATACTGAGGACCTTTTTTATAGCAAATTTAATTTCCTATTAAAAAAGTCACGTACGTTTTTGTTGTAAGTTTAGTCATTTATGAGAAAAATACAAAAATCGATAAAAATTTATTTTGACATTTTTTAGCAGTGAAACCGTTCAAGTCGCATAGATCCTACTACGGGCACTTTCAAACATCAAATAATCCCCTATAATTATGGACAATGAAATACAGCTGAGATATAGATCATTTAAAAAAATAAAGCCGTAGGATTACGTGTTAAATTAATGGGAAAATTTTAAAATCAAATAGCGAGTACTTAAAATTAAAATTAAGAGCTGAAATTTAGTGACATTTTTTTCCAATGAACCTTTTCGTCAATGGAACAAAAAAAACAAATTTTCCATAGCATAAACTTGTTTTCATTTTGTTCGTTTTGAGATGTAATTTTATAAAACAAAATAAAAATACATTTTTAGTTTTTTATTTTTTTTTTTAATTTTNTGCAATTTCTCTGACAGTCCATCGGCGATTTGCACGCACCAGACCTTTGACTTTCTGAACAGTATTATTTTTATGACATACTTTATCATTTTTAACAATAATTTTTGATAAAGCTTATATGTTGCCAAATATAGTGATTAGCAACTGTTTGTGAAGAATTTAGTCTGTGGATTTACGAAATGGTTTCACATATTTTCCGCATGTAAATATTTTAATCAATTTTACTCCACAAGTGCAATTTATTGAAATGATACATTATCTTTCCTTTTGAAAATTGTAAAAAAAAACTGTTTTGGACAATTCTATCTTAAATAGTCCACCACCTTCTTTTCCGTTCAAAATACCTCTAGAGACATCAGTTGAAATCGAAGGTTTCCTGGTCGAGGATCATCTTCAATTGACTGA
>NW_019418384.1:0-15181 GCF_000390285.2 Anoplophora glabripennis | reverse complement strand
CCGTGTATCCCGTTTTAGTGCAAGAAATTATGGGATACTTGCTCACCGCGTATAATTACCTACGCGAGTCCGTAGCTTCCTAATTTTAATTCAGTTACGACTGAAAAGAAGTGCGTATTCAGTGTGGTCTTAAAAAAACTCATTTATTTCTGTTTTCCACCGATTTAATCGATCGCTATCGAGCCGACTAAGCCGTCGCGCGTTTTTCGTCACCTCGAAAAAACGTATTACGTAGTATTTCGCGTGGAATTGATTTATATTTATCAATTGTTCTGATCAGAATTTAAATGGTCGCCAGAATAGGGAATTACGTTTATTGCGGTTTTTCTGTTAGATTCCTTGGCGCGGGAGCCTTACAAATTGAATTTACAGTTTGGAGGATGTCTTAATACCCGACGGGGATTGCATCCTCGAAGAAAAAGCCCATTAAAGCGCATAGAAATCCGACATAAATAAATGCAAGAAGGTGTTATGTATATCTGTTCAAGTAATAGACACATTGTTCAGGAATGCCGCGTTCAATATAACCGCTTTATTTTTTATTGTAAAAACATTATGAAACTAAGCTTTTTTCCAAAGCGCGACTTGCGTTTCACTCTTTTGTGTCGAATCGTGATACGAAATAGTTCATGTGTGATGTACAGCCAATTTATTTTTTAATGAGATAATTAAAGCAATAATATATAACTGAAATTTGACTACAGTATAAATGTAATAGTTATTTATGCGAGAAGTTTGTAAACTAACACTTTTTGCACGAATGGAAATTTTCCAAAGACCTGTGAACAGTAGCGTACGCAAGGAATTGTTTTAGGGTCATACTTGCCTCCCATTTCAAGTAAATACAAACTAAAAAAACTTCTAAAAAAATTTACTAAACTATTGGACGTACCTACATGGTGGCACAAATATAAATAGTTCCATAGTAACAGTAATGTTACAGAATCACTTTATCGCCCGTGGATCATAATAAACACCTTTGGCGATAGAGTTATACTAAAGGGACAACGAGTTCATAAATCGCACTCTAACGCTCGGTTGTGGGTAATACAACAGGTAAATAGTAGCATAGTAAATGTTATAGTAATATTACAAAATCACTTTAACTAAAGTTACACTTAATACGCAGAAAATAATACGTTGATAATGCTACAAATAAAAAAAGTCTGTTACATTGTCACTTTACAGCCCGTAAAGTCCACCGGCGATAAAGTTCCACTTAACGACCGGAGAACGTGTTCATAAGTTGCACTTTAACGCTTGGTCGTGGATAACATAACAGATAAACAGTTGCACATTAAATTTAACAGTAATATTATGAAGTCATTTTGTTATTCGTAGACCATAATAAAGTCCTGGCGATAAAGTTAAACTTAGTTCGCGGAAAAAGTGTTCATAACACGCATTTTAACATACGGTCGTGGATAATGCTACATATAAACAAGGTCTGTTACAATGTCACTTTACCGCCCGTGGATTATAGTCACGATCACTGGCGGTAAATTTACAATTAATGCGCGAAAAATGCGATCATAAGGGGAATTTTAACGCTCGGTCGTGGATAATACCACAAATGTAGTTGCATAGTAAATGCAATAGTAATATTACAATCACTTTATCACCCGTGGATCATTATAAAGCCTGTTGGCGATAAAGATACACTCAACGCGCAGAAAATAATACGTTGATAATACTACAAATAAATGGCGTCTGTTACATTGGCACTTTATCGCCCGTGAATCATAGTAAAGTCCACTGGCAATAAGTTCGCATTTTAACGCTCGGTCTTGGATAATACAACATATAAATAATTGCACAGTAACTATAACAATAATTTAACAGAATCACTTTATTGCTCGTTGGACCATAATAAAGTCCTGGCGATAAAGTTACACTTAGCTCGTGGAAAATGTGTTCATAACACGTGTTTTAACATACGGTCGTGGATATTACTACAGAAAAACAAGGTCTGTTACAATGTCACTTTACNTTGGTATTTTAGGTTAGGATATCTCGAAAACCGAGACAATTGGACGTCGGATTCCAATTCAAAGCAGCAAAATCCTTCGGAAAAGTACATCCTGGGTTAGAGGATCGGCCAAATTTTGTTGGTCTGTGTATTTACAAATACTTAGTGGAAATTTTAACAGAAAAAAAAAACAAACACTTTTACATTAGGAAATCCCACGTTTAACGTGGCAAGTAGAAATAAGACATAAATTCTGTTTTCAGTAAATGTTTGGTGTGGCCTTTTTCTCGACCAGCTACTAGGTTCTTTCTACGAACTGATCTGGAAGAAATTTTAGAAGTGTTGCCTCTGGAGAAATTGAGAAACTTTAGCTGGTTTCAGCAAGTGGTGCTGATCCTCATAATTCCAGAATTGTTAGACAATTTTTGGAAGAAATTTCTGAATTGGAACTACTGGTCCTATATACTGGTCATCAAGGTCGCCTTGTTTAAATTCTTGTATTATTTTCTCTGGAGATTTGTAAAGAATAAGATATGATAGACTCCAGTGCATCGAAGAATTGTCTGATACAATAATAAAAGCGCTTTAATCAATTCCATCGGAAATAGTCCAATATTCCCTAAGAAACATGGCTCGCAGAACATTTCTTTACATATTAACTATTAATTTATTGTCAATTTTTCATATTAACACGTAAAAATTTCAAACTTTTCACTTATTGAATATTTTACCATTACGAATAAATAATAAACACTTGAGCACTTACTTAGAGATAGTTTATTTACTTTTAAATAGAAATATAAAAATTTTCTTTTTCCGCTACTAGCTTATAAGCCCACCATTATCAACCTGTCTTTGACGCGTAAACTTCTATCTTTTTGACCGCGGTGAAGAATGACGACCTTGATTTGTTAACCAAGGTAAATAATGAAAATGACATGAATAATTTTGACACTTGACAGTTGACAGAACCACAGCACGCAGAACGTGGAGGTTATGAAATACGATTTTAATAGATAGCAAGTATTCAGAACATGTCAACAGATAATTATCAGTATCACGAACTTATCGGAAATAATAGTTAACAGTGCAATTGTGGCATGTCATATTGATGTCTGCTCTTTCAATGTTGAGCGACGTAGTAGTGGCACCAGCAGCATTATCAGCTTGATTTCCGGGCACGGAGTGTCTTGGAGAAAACAAAGTGCTTGGAGTTGTACTCGGAGTAGGCGAATTGGGTGAAACATCACACTCAATAGTGGCACTAGTAATAGTTGCAGAGGCAGAAGAAGCGACAATAAATGACGATGACGTTTGAACACCTTGCACCATTCCGGCAATGCGTTTCTTATCGGCTATTGATTCTTCAATGCACCCCCTGAAGATCACCACCCACGCTTTAAGGACAATATATCGCCCCCATTTTCAGTCAATTTGGTAGCTGAAGTTCTGAGAAGGGCATGACCGGTGTAATTCTCATAATTTTGGAGTTTCAAGAAGTTTGCGATCACTTTGGACATATTGCTAATTGTGTTGTGCCCCATAGTTTACTGTGTTAGCACCCTATTTCAGAAGCCAATAAATAATCTTTGTAAATCTGGTGTAGACCTTTTCCCTAACTACTTTTTTACCACCTCAATCTACAAGGGCTAATCAATTATTGAATCTCGGCTCGGTATTTTAATCTTGGTGCTTCAGCTATAATGGCATACTTCTCTACCTTGGTGTATAATGTATTATTGTCTTCTTCATGGCTACTGTGATTAAATTAAATAAATCATAAAATTGATCTTTCTTGGTCTTTTGATAAAATCTTCATCCATCCTTAAACTCGAAATATAATTCTTCATCTAATGGTGCAAAAATCCAATATGGCGTTCATAAGGAAATCAAAAGATATTTTAACCTTGTATAGATAGAGCATATGGTCCAATTTTCATTTTTTTTTATAATAAAAAAGATATGGAAGAAATAAGAAAAGCCAAGTTTTCAGTTTTCGCAGCTTAATTCAGGAACGGTTCAACTTATCTCCAATTCCTTTTCATATCCGAAAGGACACGAAAGTATGCAACCTTTTCGTAATTTAACCAACCCTGTATATCTTCTAGTTCAGGAGATACTAATGGTGTACACCTTAAAAGTGACCACCCTGTATAAGAAGGTGCTACAACATTTTTATTCTCGTGTAAAATTCCAGATTTATTCTCCCAAAACTGTTTAGGAGATCATTAGAAGGATATTCTGGGAAGGCTAAATTAACGGAAGTGGAATAATTAAGCCGTTGACAATTAATAACAGATTTGTCATACGATGATATTATGGAGATGACATAATACTTATTTCGACGTTTATTTGTGCCTCTTTTTGATATGCACAATGTGTTCAGTACACACGGTTTCATTTACCTACGCGTTTGTATACTTATAGCTATCCGAAAAAGTGGTTGCAACAATTTTTATTTGCATTTGGTAAGTACAGAGCAAGTGAAAATAATGATAGGTAATAGCATTCGTTTCAAATTGTTCAGTTATTATAAAATTTTCTTCATTCCCAAATGCGTGCTTTTCGAATCATTTAAGCAATAAAACTATTTGATAAAAATGCCGTAAAATATTTTTCTATGAATTGTAATAATAAAATAAATCGTAGACTGAGATTACGTGATTTAAATTGTAGATCATTAGTATTCAGAACACGCCTTTATTAAAATTGAACAATTCCGGAATTGTAAAATCTGTTTAAAATGAGTAGGACTTTACGAGTATATAAAAGTAATTTATATGATATTTTAAAAGTACTATAAAATAATGTTCAATCGCAATATATTTTTTATTACTGTACAAGGTGATCGATTTAACTGGAGAAATAAGTTTTTCTTGAGAACGGCTGAAAAAAATAAATTGTTTTAGAAGCTATTGCATTTCTGATTAATTTTACTTGAAGGTAGGGAGAAAATACAGAAATTATCTTTACGACGCTAGGCGTCGCGGCGCTTCAAAATTTTTTTCCAGCTACATACATTTTTTAATGTCAGGATAAAGATCCCTTAATTTTGAATATTTTACCTAGATAACATCATTTTATGTTCCCATTATTTAAAAAGTTGTTGTCGATTCCCAAATCTATTAAATGACACTATAATTTAAAAACTTTGCTGTAATTCTCCAATGCAACTAAACAGTGAAAAACAATTGTTAAATTTTTATCTGTTGTGATAGTTTTTGACACACATATATATGTAGTAAATTCTATTCGTTGAACTTTATTATTTTTTGAATAAATGCAAGCTGGGTAGGCAAAAAACAGTATTTGTTTTCATATGACATATTCTCAATGAGACGTGTCAGAATTTTGAAGGTTTTAATAATCATTATAGAGTTTATAGAATTAATTTTTGTAGTGTTGTGATCGTTTATTAGTAGTGGTTACTGAAAAGTAGCAGTAAGAAAATGTTTTCCCATGACGAAAAAGTGGATATGCTGTTAATTTTCGGAGAAGCCCAGAAAAATGCATTATAGTCAAGAAGATTATTCGCACCTCCGGGTGCGACAAAAAACAGTAACTGTTGATAAAAATGTGGTAATTATAATAAATTATTTTGAAAATCATCGATTAGAAAGGCTTCCAGAGAGTTAAATTTGACGTATAATGCAATTCAGAGTTTTAAAAATTAACAAATTTCACGATTATAAAGTGCATAGTGTGCAAGAGTTAAATCCTGGAGATTTTGAACGGCGAAAAATTTTTATTTCTCTTATTCTTAGTTGCATTAGATGATGATCCTAATTTGTATAACCACATTTTGTGGACAGACGAAAGTCATTTTATTAGTAATGGCATTCCAAATCGGAAAAATACTTATCATTGGTCGGACGAAAATCCACACAGTAATAGAGAAGTTCAAAGGCAGGGTCACTTTAGTGTCAATAGGTTGATATTTTTATGATGGTGTCTTAACGGGACAAAGGTATTGCAATTTTCTTGCAATTGAAATTCCTATTATTCTAGAAAATGTGCCACTTCAAATTAGGAGACACCTGTGGTTTCAGGTGTAAACTATTTAAATTTACACTTTGAAAATAAATGGATAGGCACTAATGACCCTTTACAATTTGCTCCGAGAGCCCCAGATCTAACCCCTTTTGATTTCTTCTTGTGGGGAGCCCTAAAAAATATTGTGTATAAAACTAAAACAAACAGTATTGATCATTTGAAGCAGAAAATCACTCCTGCTTGTGCTGATATACGTGGCAATATTTAAAAAAAGTAACGTCTAGTGAACTAAGAAAACGTTACGAATTGTATTTAAATAATAATGGTGCTCACATTGAATACCTATTAAAACATTAAGTATTGTGTTTATTTATTTTTATGTTTATTTATTTCATTCAGTTGATATCCCTCTTTTATTTACGTATTTCAGTTGATATTTTTTATATTGTCGTGTCTCCCTTATATGATAGGTGGATTTGTAATTCTTACCAATTAATGTAATTGTTGTATACACAGTTGTGTTATGAAATTGTTTATAGTGAATACGTTTTTTATTGTAAATAGAACCATAGTTATTGATATATTGATCCAGCAAGAGCATTGAAAACGATCTATATCGTTGACTACGTCGTTGCAATAATAATTATGAGATAAAGAAATTCACTAGTGAATTGCCCGTAACTTTTTAAATAATGGGAACATAAAAAATGTTATAGGTACAGGAAAAATATTCAAAATTAAGGGATCTTTATCGCGACATATTAAAAAATGTATGTTGCCTAGCAACGTAAAGACAGTTTCTGTATTTCTGCCCTAACGTCTAGTAAAAGTAAGCAAAAATGAAATAGTTTCTAAAATAATTTATTTTTCTCGGCCGTTTCCCAGAAAAACTCATTTCTTCGGTTAAACCGATCACCCTGTACCTAAGTTATTTACTTAATAACATTCGTCTCATAGCAACCACACATGACCTGATGAAATTTATTATTCAAGAAAGAATTATCATACAATTTTAATAATATAAAATAAATAGCTATTAAGATAAAATTAAAATGGATCGGCGAAAAACTTAGGTACGTGTTTAACTTGGCTGCTTTAATATACTCGGCTGCGCCTCGTCTATAAAATATCAGCCGCGGAACTAAATCTTGTACTTTACTGCCTAGTTAAACAAACAACTATTATTTGTATGTACAATAAGTAATAATTATTCTGATGCAAGTATGTAATTACGCATACTGGTTCCATAACACTACGGAATACACACACCCGTCAGTTATAATCTCAAAATCTCGAACAGTCCTGCAGGCCAGTAAAAAATGTCAGTGCCCGCTGGGTTATTTGTCATCATCGAAATATTGTAATAATAACAGACAAAAACTCGACCACACATTATATTAATTTTTAAACGCTCAGCGGTTTTATAATAAAGCTATTACGAGATGGTGGAAAAAGCGAATTATGCCGGAAAAAATCGGGTTTTCTCCGTTTCAGTACTGTAAGAAGTTGATATGTAAAAGGAGTAGTCGCACCTTTGTGTCTCATTTTCGATAGATTGATAGCAATGACCCGGGGATAGACGGGAGGCGGTCACACGCCTAGAAAAATAATAGAAAGTAAGCTATTTAGAGTTTGTGCAAAACCATACTTATCGTGTCAACTTCGACGTCACTTGTTACGTGGGTGTTATACAATAATGAAAACGTAATATTGACAGTTGGTAGAAGGAAGCGCAAAAACAAACGCTTAAGTGGGGAATTCTGGAATGAAGCCTAAATAGTTGAAGTGAGAACAGTGTGGAGATGGAAGTAAGACGATTGGCGGGCAGTGTGGCAAAATAGTGAAAAATTGGTGTTTAACCCGTATTAATTAGCAGGTAATTATTCTTTAAGTACTTTGTTGTTAATTGTTCTATGTAATCTTATGATTGTGGTGGTTATAGATGTTTCATGATAATAATTCTTTGTATGTTTAGCTTTCATTGTTTTATGCTCAGGGGCGTATATTTTTCTAAGGTAAAATTGTTACAATTATTATTAACGATTGCTCATTATTTATTACATGTTAAAATATATGTATTGTCGTGACTGCCCAGATATTGCAATAACAACTCCTTTGTTTCACATTTAACTTGTTTTGTCCTGATTACGTTGTTCGAAAAACAAGTAATAAAGCATTTCTTGTGCTCTCTTTATGTCATACGCATGTAAGAGCTTTGTTGAATTTACTAACATTTTCACCCGTGAGGAATAAATCTGTAAAAATAATTATTAAAAACAAAAAAAGAATTGCTAAAACAGATCTTCCGAAATCTCAACTCATAGCTGGATTGCCTCCCGTATGGGACTCCAGTACCTTGTGGCATTGTTTTTTATCTGTTATATATTTGTATGAATTCTTATTGTGAATTTTATTGTATTTACTTGACGTTTTCCATGCATTGTATTATGTCTCAGGAGAAATGAAGCATATTATTATTGTTATTATTATTACCTTCGGCCCTGCCGGCTAACTAACACCAAACCTCTTCAGTTTTACTTGGAAGTGTGTATGTCTAATTCGAATGAGGTGACATTTAGTGACACATTAAATAAGTCAGGTCTTATTTATCATTAGCAAAGGATCTTAATTTATGCCTTTTGTTAGCGGTTGTTTTGTATTTATATTTGGGTAGTTAGAGCAACGATCGTGGGTTTTTCTGCCATGCTCTTTCCCCACAGGAGCTCTAGGTCTGGCACTCTCATTTTATGTTAAATGGTTGTTAATGTTTTTGTTGTTCATTCTATTTGTCACATGTTTAATTTGAAGACTGTTGTACAAAAATAATAAAGTTAGGTGTTTTAGGGTTTAGGTTTTAGGGTTAGGTTTTTTTCGATCGAACCCGGGGTTGTTATACTACAAGTTCTAGAATCATTTTCCCTTAAAAAAATTATGGATGATTTGAATAAAAAGTTGATATTAATAATCTTAGTAGCATTTATAATTTTTTATTACATCTCGATAAGCATGGAAATTTTTCTGACTTGTCTTTTTCAAATTTGGAGTGATTTACCCCCTCCGTTTTCAGTTGGTATTGTAGTCGGTAATCCTAGCTATTCTGTCAAGTACTTCTTCAACCTCATTGGTCTGACGTTTTCATTTGAATGTTAAAATATTAAAAAAATATTGTTCGCACAAAGAAACATTGACCTTGTTTTCATTAGTAAAATTTATATAAAAAACATTGGTTCACAGTGAGCGAAATTGCTTCTTTTTACTTTTATAATTTATTTCCACGTTTGCATTGATTGAAATATTAAAAAAAGTCATTGTAGATTTGGTATTTTTACTGTTAAGTGAATTGACAAAATTTTAATAATGGCTTTTTAAACTTCTTTTTTGACGGCTTTTTAATAATATAATAAGCTTATTATTCTCACATATATAACGTTAATTGTAGATGTTTTGAGAGATATATTGAGAAAAGAACTAAATATTTCCGAATGCTTGACAACAAACACAGATAACAATTATATTGCTTGTATTCAAAATGCTTTACCCGAAAATTCTAATATCTTCTTGTCATATTTAACAACAAAAAGAAATTCCACTAGAATTCCAGGCGTAACATATCATGGGCCAATATACAGGGTGATTCAGTCATAATGTCATTAATTTTAAGAGCAGATAGAGAAAAATGAGTATAATACGATGGTGTGATTAAAAAAAAATAAATGCATATTTAAGCTGAAAAAAAATGTTTTTAAATCATTATTTAACCCCGTTTTCAGGCTGTTACTGACCGGCTGACGTCAGCCGGCTACGATATGAATAAAGCGACCTAGATGCAATGTTGCCATATTTATATATTTTCGCACATATAAAGACAATAAATAAACGGTTTGCTCACGTCAGCCAATAATAATTTAAAATGCTATAAATTATTTTTTTTATAATTATGCAATCAACATATTAAATTGTTATTGTTGCCCAGCAAGAACCTCGAGGAGGTCTAGCATAGTGGTAATTTTTTAATTTGCTGTAAGCCTTCTACTAAAAATTGAAAGTAACGCGGCCCATTCAGATGTACAGGTAGTAAATGCGGCCCAATTAAACGATCGCCATATACTCCTGTCCATACATCGATACCCAACCTCCTCTGAAAGCTAAACCGACGAGTAGTGTGCGGGTTTTCATCTGACCAAATGTGACTATTATGGCTGCAAAGAAATTAGCTCTGTTTCGCTTTAAATAAAATTTAATATTGAAGATACAAAACCCCAAGAGTTCAAATAATTTAAATTTCGTAACCATTTCAATTTCATTATAAAAATAATGACATAAAAAACCAACACTCACTAAATAAATTATAAAGATAGGGGTGAAATGTATGTATTTAAATACTGACTGTAAGTAATAGAAGATAAAAATACAATCGGACGGAGACAAATAAACAACTCGGTACGTATTTCCGACCTAGATTAACCTGTGTCGAGGTCAATAACCTTCTAAATATCCACGTGTGCACTTTAGTAGGATCGTATTCCATGCAAAGTAGAGCAAAAAGTTGTCGGTCTTTTATCAAAGGAAAATCGTGTCATCAATGGATAGGGATGATTGGTTTCGAATTTACGGTTATTACAATTTATCATTTTTAATATTATTAACGTTTTCACGCTTTATAATTTATTATGTTAAATAATACACTTTTAGTATTTCAGTTTATTATTCAATATGCAGTTGCGTATAACCAAAGTTTACATAATAAATGTAAACGTTAGTGTAAATCTAAACTTTGGTGTAACCTAGGTAGGCACTTATTGTTTTTGAGAAAGCTGTACTTATGTTTTTTATCTGTTTAAAAAGCTAGCACGAGTAAAACAGCATTCATCAGTCCAGAGCACTTTGTTAATAAAGTTCTGCTGCACTTAGGAACCAATTGCAAAATTCAAGACGATTGGGGGAATCAGTTGCTTCTAAAGCTTGAACTTTTTGAAAATGTGTTATGTTAACTCCTTTGCGGGAAAAATGCGGGAGATATGGACGGTGGTAGATTTGAATAAACGCTTTAAATTGTTAGGTAATGGTTTTGTAACCGTGTGTAGTGTATTTTGTATATTCGGGTATTTAGTGTGCCGACTTTTTTTATTTGATAAAATATAGTGTGCCTACAAACCTCTGCTTTATTTATTTTCTTTTAACGAAAGTTGACTTCGAGAAAACATTTTGCACTAAATTATTAAAATTAGTTATAATAAAATGCAGCATGATCCTTTATTTACTTGCATTTTATTGGTTTCATACATATGTATCCGTATACCTACTAAAGCGGATTAATTAAATGTGAACACAGATTATGATGTGAACTTGGCAACACTGTTCGCTTCAGCTGACGATTTGTTCATGACATTACGTTACAAAATTTTCCGAGCATCCGGGCATCTGGCCGCCTTCTTAGCGGGAGGTTGATTTCCTTCATTTTTAAAAGTCGAGTAAAAATTTTTTTCCGATTTTCTGTCTTTATTAAGTCTTCCAAATACATGATTAAAATTAATGACATTGTGACTGAATCACTCTGTATACCGAACCTGAGAATATAGTTAATGTTTTTGTAAACTGCTTTAATGATGTTTTTTTGCCATTTTATACGAACTCTGAAAACTATACACTGGATTTTAACTACAACCATACCATTTCTTTACCTTTTTTCGATATTCAAGAAATTGAAACAGCAATCAACAAACTTAAACCAAAATTAACTTCCGGGCCGGATCAGATTCCAGCTATTTTAGTTAGAGACGGTATTTATGTATTTTCCTTACCCCTTCAATTACTTCTTAATCTATCAATAAAAACAGGTATGTTTCCTGACCAATGGAATTGTCAGGAAATTGTTATTCAGTCCAATACATAAAAATGGTGATGTATCAATAGTTAATAACTATCGCTAAATTTAATTACTGTTTGTCAAATTTTGACAAGGTTTTCGAAATGTGTCTGTATATAACCGTATCTATCCTTCGATAAAACCTCTGCTTTCACCAACTCGGCATGGATTTTTAACGGGTAAATCTATTCAAAGTAACTTATTAGTGTTCACTCAATATCTGTCAAATATTATATCCGATTATACCGATATTGAGCGTATAGACAACTGCATTATTTTGAAAAAGCTTTGGTTTTAGCCCCTCATCAATGAATCTTTTTTCCACGTATATTAAGAATAAAACCTACTTCGTACATTTAATGGATATAAATCGCGATGCCATACCTCAAGTTCGGGTGTCCCCTAAGGATCCAATTTGGGTCCATTGCTGTTTCTAATGTTCATTAACGATATATGCTCTGTTATAAAATGTGAAAGTCTATTTTTTACCGATGACATGAAACTATATAGGAAAATTGACAATGTTTGAGATTATTTGAGTTTGCAGAATGATTTGGGTAATATTGAAATATGGTGCAGGGAACTGTTACTTAATAACGCTCGTCTCATAGCAACCGCTGCTAGGTCAGATCGTCTTCTTTTGAGCCAAAGAATGTCGCAGTACCTATTTGATCATGTGCTTATGGGACATCCTGTATATTGTGAACGTATTTAAACTAATTTTTGATTCGTTGGTTAAGGAGTAATTTCTTATGCAAACTTGGTAATGACCTTCTCATGTTACAAAACTTATTTACACTTTGTTCACTGTGAGGGAACACCGTAAGCTATTAATAGTAGTTCATTAATTTTTTCGAAAAATATTAGCAAGTTAATCGAGCTGATACCGATGGTTGACGATGCGTGAGTTTTTGTATTGCTTAATGGAACCATTAGTTCCTGGGACCACCCATACCAAAGAATAATCGCGATAGCAGTATCAATTAACAACTTTATTAGAACAATAACGTTAGTTTTGTTAATTTGATAATAATAATTAAATAACGCCTTCTCAAAGACGGTGATTAACACTAATGAACGACTCAAACTTGTCGATCCACAACTTTTTTGTGGTTTAAAAAGTGAAATTGGACTGACATATCTTTGCTAAAAGGTTTGCAATTATTGCTTTCAATTTTGTTCTAAAACCATATCTGGATTACTAACATGGCACATATTTTATACTATTTAAATTCTTTGGAATACATTTTATATTAGTGTGAATATAGTTATTTAAAGTTCAAATGTAAAATATATATTTGACCTTCTGATAAATATATCCGACATTAACGAATGACAAAACAAAATCTCGTCATAGAAACTAAAAAAAAATCGTTTCTGTATCCACCCATATTCGTGATATGATACGATACACAGCGATAGCGCTCGAAACAGTGCACAATACCCAATTCATTCCGAGTTCTATTTAGCGCAACCGTTACCAAGTGAAATATTATTTATAACTATTGTTTTTTTTTATCTGATAGTGCCGATTCCTCGCGCACATTATCAACCCACGTACAATGGTTTCTACAACAACACTGTAGAAATCAAAGGAAAGCGACAAAAGGCCGATGGTATCGGCTTCGACACAGAAAAATCTCCTCCGTACTTGCCCACAGAGTATTTTGCATATAATCGCCACCTTCGAGTAGAAAAAAGAACTGAAATAGTCCAGTCGAAAGCTATTTACAAGAATTTAAATTTTTCAATATTTTATACGAAGCTACATAGTAGATTTGTGATTATTTTGACGTCATATCACTGTAAACTTAGATAACATAAGTAAAACAATATTAAGCAAGGATTTTTACACCTTTTGCATTTTTTTAAATTAGGCCAAATAAGTTTATTGTAAATTTACGCTCATAATAGGTATATTTACAAAGAAAAAGTGGTGACAGTAAATAAGACATTAGGTCTAATATATTTTTATAATAATAATAATAATTTCCGAGGTCCTTGTAGTGACAACTAAATTTGTCTTAACCTATATAAAGGCTGTTTCAGAAAAACCTTCAGTAAATACAGGGTGTGATAGTACGACAAAAAATAAGAATTGTTTGTCTTATGAACTATATGTCTATCTCTTGTTTTCGAGATACAGAACGACAAATTAAAATTTTTTAAAGAGAATTTTTACGAAAATTTCCAAACGGTGCAAAATTTTTTATGAAATTTGGTATTCCGGGGTTTTTAAGGATGTCAAATACACTGGTCTAATTATTTTTTTAGATATTTCATAGAGGGTGCTAGTTACGCTACATTGCTATTACATTTTAGATTCAAATTTTTTAAGTTTAGGTTTTTTACCAGAATAGAACCTACTTCGTAGGGGGTGCTAGTTACGCTACATTGCTATTACATTTTAGGTTCAAATTTTTTAAGTTTAGGTTTTTTACCATTCGGCCTCCAATTTCTAATGTACAATTTTATTTTCTAAAAATATATAATTATAATAATAAATAATAATATTTTTTTCGAGAAAAAATGCTTTTAATTGAACTCTTATAATATTACGGTATATAAAATAAGTTATTTTTCTTAAAGTAGGCTTATGTCAAAACTTATTGACGAACTTCTCATAGACAACGCATTCTTAGTAATAGTTTAAACTCTAATTAACCTTATAACATAATTTTAGTGATTGTTAGTGACAGTAGTTAGTAATGACTAATTACAGTCACTAGAATTTTTATATAAGGTTAATTAGAGTTTAAAATATTAATAAATAAGAATGTATGCGTTGTCTATGAGACGTCCATCAAGAAGTTTTGACATAAGCTTACTTTGAGAAAAGTAACTTATTGTATACACCGTAATATTGTAAGAGTTCAATTGAAAGCCTTTTTTCTCGAAAACCGTCCACATTGGGAAGTTCTAACAAAGGTATATTATTTTTAGAAAATAAAATTGTACGTTAGAAATTGGAGCCCGAATGGTAGAAAACCTAACCTCAAAATAAAATAGAACTTAAAATGTAATACGACATAACTCGCGCCCTCTATGAAATATATAAAAAAATAGTTAGACCAGCGTATTTGGCATCCTTAAAAACCCAGGAATACCAAATTTTATAAAAATATTTCGCACCGTTTGGAAATTTTCGTAAAAATTCTATTTAAAAAATTTTATTTTGTCGCTCCGTATCTCGAAAACAAAAGGAGATAGACATATAGTTCATAAGACAAAAAGTTCTTATTTTTTGTGTATTTACGGGAGGTCTTTCTGAAACAGCCTGTATAAGTATGAATAGCGCAATATAAATATACTGTTATTTCAATATGCTAAAATTAAAAATAATTAATAATAAA
>NW_019418383.1:9512-15260 GCF_000390285.2 Anoplophora glabripennis | reverse complement strand
TTTTTTATCATACATTTAATTAATGTTAGCTTTATCCAAAACATTTTAAAAAGTATTCATTTGTTTGAAGGGTTTATTTATTAAATTGGGGTGAGTGAAAGCAATAAAGTTTCGGAGTGAATCCATTGTGTATTGTGCACTTGTACCTAAATCAGAGTAAATGTCCTAATTACTGAGCGAGTTTTAAATGTATATGAATTTCGAGTAACTTCAGTGGCGTTGTGCAGATGGTGCCAGTTACATATTCTGTAATCTCGATCATAGTTGATAGGGGCCCGTTAGATGCTCCAGAAAAGCGTGATCGCCAGGAGAACAGGCCTTAGCCGGCGGCGAGGGGTCTCAGCTGGCGGGTCTCAGCCAGGACAGGAGGAGGCCCCGCGAAGTGGCTTAATTTCAACACTGTATATCCCACTTACGAGTGATTTATTTTTGCACTCAATATTTAGTTAATTAAAAACCAAGTCTGACTAAAAAATTACTCAATAATAGTTAAATTTAAATTATATTAGTCAACTTTAAATTGGTTTCATATACTCAGAATAGAGTTGTAGCGGTACGCTACAATTACATTTAGTACCCGCCCCAATAAATATATTTTGCTTTCTGGGAATTTACGAGCCATATAAATTACTCTTTGAATTATTCGAGATTATCCCAAATAAATGTATTTAGCAAATGAGATTAAAATAAGTAGGCTGTAAACATAAATTGTTTATATATTGTACATAAGCACAAACCGAGTAGGTAATGACCCGTATAAGCGTTAATTTGAAATAGGATAATAAAAGAACCAGAAGTCTTGAAGTCCTGATGCAATTGTTTCACTCAGTTGTACTCATACTAATAGAGTGAAAATATCAATCAATCGGATGTGGACAGAAACTGATTATTGAGTAAAATTGAGTGAAATTTGAGTGAAATTTTTTTACCGTGTAGAAACCAATGAAAGAAATGCGCTTTATTCTTTATTAGAATTCTAAATGCCGTTACTAGAGCATTGTATACATTTTGTGCCAGATAAACAGGTTAATATTGGATGTAAAACACATTTGTTTAGTGACTATAAACCATATTCTTTATTAAATTATTGTATAACTATTAGACTCGTACAACGTTTTTTATACCTACTCTTTACGAAATGGTAGCTATAACTGTTATTAAAGTATTCCATACTCGTTATTAGAACATCTAGTACTAATTAGAAGTTCTTAATAATAAATGTATTAAACTGTTGTATACTCTGTATGAGCTAAAAACGCATGACAATAAATTTTCCGAAATTTTATTGCATAACTATAATTACAAGCTGAGATTCTAATGTAAACAACAACAAAACTATCCAGCCTGTTCATCCATCTTATGTAAAGCAAGCTTTACATCAGCGGTTTCTAATAATAAGGCACACAAAATAATAATTCTTAAAATTTAGACCAGGCCACCTACCCTCGCGCCGGCTCTGTTAAACTCTGCACGTGCACTAAGCCTAATGATAACCTAAACTGAACTAGCCGTTTCTATTCACTACAAAAAACAAGACAAAAATGCGGACGGCGGCCCTCTATCTGCGGCCACAACTATTCACTTGTTATCTAGAGGGCGATTCCAGAGGTCCTCAACAAGTTTTACCAATTTTAATTATTATTTATCTTAAGCACCGTTTTGCAATTTCAACGGTTTTGATTATTGAAAATGTTTATTACTAATGAATTCTATTTATCATTGAAAATTCTCTCCGGGTATATAAACACTTTGTTTGTAGAGACAAGACATATTTTTTTTTATTTTCAAGGCGACAAAAAATTGTAGAAATTCATGCTGAATTTGTTTGTCACCTTTTAGCAAAATAAATACTAGTAACTGAGTTGAACATTGTATGAGTAGTTTTCTAATAAAGTATTATTATTATTTATAGCTTCAGTTTAAAATTCCATCTTGGAAATTACACCTGCATCCTTGCGTTTTGCGTCGCAGATACACTTGCGTTAAAAATGCATCTAGTAAAATTATTTATAACTCTAACGCTGCCTTTATTTTCGCTTTGTTCTCCTTTTTCGGTACGTCCGTAATTCCTGCAGTGGTGCAGTGGCTTGCTGTACGTCGTCCTTATTAAGTAAGAGAAACAATAATCCCCGTTCCAGGCAAATAATTCCTTGAGAACGAGAATAAAAGCTCGGCGGCAAATACCCACTTTAAAATATTGTTATTTTTTCGCCGCCATGATAAATTCGGGAACGTGACTGCGTCGCATCGCAACTAGCTGTAACAGAAATGTTTCCCAAGCCTCGGGTTCGTGCTTTATCTTAGGTCCTCTTAAAGTACTTAGAGATGGTTAAAATAATGCTGCTTTATTAGCCGGGCAGTTTTAGGTGGGTAGGGGTTTAGGAATAATAGCAGGGGATGGCAGCGCAGCTACTTAGTTCAGAGAAATAAAGAAAATGACAGTGGCCTGTTTTAAAAATAGCAGAAGTTGCTAGTCGGGGATAACTGTGTCGATATTACACTGAGAAAATGTTTCGTTGCAATAGATGAGATGACTTTTTGAGAGAAATGTTTAGGTCAAAACAGGTTTTCGACTTGTTTTTTGGTCTTGGAGTTTCAGCCAACAATCAAAATTTTTGGTGACCCGGCTACAGTTTGACTTGTGGGTACACATGTCTGCAGGTGATCCGTTTTAAGTATTACGTCAAGAGTTCCAGCCTGACGCCGCCGGATCGGTGTAGCAGTTGCAAGGAGAAAAAACAGACGCGGGACGCAATAGGGTTCCAGGAAAAGGTCCAGGGCAGATTGGCCCCAAGGACCAGATACTTATACCTGCGAGCGACTCCACACTCTCAGAATGTAAAATTTTGTACTCTGGCCAATCACAGACCAGAAAGACTACACGAGTCAGATGTAAGGTAAACAATCGGAACCTGCCTTTCGGATTAAGCAAATTTACATAAGATTATCGTGATGTATATATCATGAGTAGAGCTGTCACAATCGGTCGGCTAGCCATTGCCGCCGCACCATGGGTCAAACGGCATTTTTTTTTATGTCAAAATCAAATATCTCAAAACAGAATTAACGAATCGTTTTACATTTTTTTTTAATTAAATCTTATTTAATGCAGATTTAGGGAAAATTATTGCGAATGTCATCATCCCCTATTTTGGGGGTGGAAGTGAAGGGTGAATAGGTAAAAAAAGTGAAAATCGATTTTCTTCGTTCAAAAATTGTATATCTTCGATAAGTACAGTGAAATTAAAACACATTTTGGTGGAATCAATGCTCAATTGAAACAAGTTAAGGACAAATTAATGAAAATATTTTCATCCATATTTTAGGGGTGGAAGTGAGGGGTGAGGATGTGGAAAAATGAAAATTAAAGAAAATATGCAAAAAGGTTTTTGTTGTCGCTGAACACGAATAAAAGTATCACTAAAATAAAAAACTCCTTTTCAGGAGCTGTTTTTATCATTAGTCCATTGAAAAGTTACATTTGAGGTTGCAAAAGTCAGAGCACGCAATTTTATTTTTTGGATGTCAAGAGGGGGTTAGTGTAAAGTTAAATCCATGTTTGTGGGGTCGCAACCCTTGAGCGTCGGCCGCCATCTTGTAAAAAGGGCTGCGAATGGTTTTTATACTACTACTTACTATATCGGGCAAACTATTCCTCGCACAGAAAATTTGTAAACACATTTCTTGTTGCAAATTAAATTCTCTAGAAATTTGGTTCCGTAACTTTTAGTCGTAGAACCAAAAATAACAAAGTTATTAACGAAAATAGATATAAATTTGGGAAGAAATTTTGTTTTGGCCGTTATAACTTTTTTTCTGGTCAGTTTACAAAAAAAATACATGAGAGCGTTTTGATACAGGGGTTTTCAAGGAATAATCCATTACAACCTTTTTTCAAATCTTATTTATTTATTAGGATTTTACAGCAATGCGAAACTTACACTATTCTCCAGTACTAGTAAGTATACATTAATATGAATGATTAGGCATAGGAGGCGTCCTTCAAAGTTTTCTTGATAATGAGAAGAACAAGGCTAAGTTCATTGAACTTCTCAAAACTTCATTGTCGGAGGTGGGTTTCAGTGTCGGCCAAGCAGAATCAGATGCAGATACCCTCATCGTTCACTTCGTTCTTGCTGCATCCCAATCGTTCGACTCAGTCACTATTGTCGCCGAAGATATCGACATTCTTGTCTTGCTCGCGGCATTTGGAAGAACACATTCAAATATATATTTTTTTCAACCATCGAAAGGACGTACAGCCGAACAATTATAATGTCCGTCAAGTTTTATGTACGGAGAAGTCATTGCGGATAATCTGTTGTTTCTCCATGCCTTCTCAGGATGTGACACAACTTCAGCAGCTTACAACATCGGTAAAATGAAATTTCTCGCAACACTGGAGACACGTCCTGAGTTAGCTAGTGGAACAGCGTTATTCCTCAATGAGAGAGTCGACCCAACTTTGCTCACTGCCGTTGGTGAACGTTTTTTCATCTCTTTATATGGTGGCAATAAAGATGATGATTCTCTGGACAGTCTTAGATATAAACGATTCGCCAAGTCAGTGACAAAGAATACATTTAATTTGTCTTCACTTCCTCCAACACAAGACACAGCCCGCTTGCACAGCCTCCGAGTCTATTGTCAGGTCCAGTCGTGGCTCGGGAATTACAACGACCCTCAAGACTGGGGCTGGAAAAAGTATGGACAAATATTGATGCCTATTCAAAGTTCAAAACCTCCAGCACCCCCTGAGCTTCTAAAGTTGATATTCTGCCGATGCAAAGGAAACTGTGGAGCAATGTGTGGATGTCGGAAGGCAGGCCTCAAATGTTCTGCAGTATGCCTGAATTGTTCTGGGGAGACATGCAGCAACATAATGGAGATATCAAAATTGATCGAGGAAAATGATTTTGAAGATGAACTGCCAACAATGACGCCACTTCATTCTCCATCCTTCCTCGACAATTCAATATCGGAAGCTCCACCAGATCCTGAGTCGCAGCCTGGCACATCAAAGAGACTGAGGACACAGTAGATTGGGAAATACATACTAGGGATACGACGTAAAAAAAACGCGCCACCAGACTCTACCCCGTAGGGGGTGGGGAAAAGAGTCAATAACTAATTAACAACATTGCAATATAAATCATTAAAATGTTTCTTATAAAAATAATGGAAAAATGAGAGAAAACTATGCCTAATCATTCATATTAATTTATACTTACCAGAGATACTTATACTGGAGAATAGTGTAAGTTTCGCATCGCTGTAAAACCCTAATTAATAAATAAAATTTGAAAAAAGTTTGTAATGGAAATTATTCTTTGAAAACCCCTCTATCAAAATATTCTGACGTATTTTTTTTTGTAAAATGACCAGAAAAAAAGTTATAACGACCAAAAGAAAATTTCTTCCCAAATTATATGTTTTTGTTAATAACTTTGCTATTTTTGGTTCTACGACTAAAAGTTACGGAACTAAATTTGTAGAGAATTTAATTTGCAACAAGAAATGTATTTACAAATTTTCTCTGCGAGGAATAGTTTGGCCGATATAGTAAGTAGTAGTATAAAAACCATTCGCAGCCCTTTTTACAAGATGGCGGCCGACGCTCAAGGGTTGCGACCCCACAAACATGGATTTAACTTTACACTAACCCCCTCTTGACATCCAAAAAATAAAATTGCGTGCTCTGACTTTTGCACGCTAAGCCCAAAAAAATGTAACATTTCAATGGACTAA
>NW_019418383.1:5396-9257 GCF_000390285.2 Anoplophora glabripennis | reverse complement strand
CTATGCCTAATCATTCATATTAATGTATACTTACTAGTACTGGAGAATAGTGTAAGTTTCGCATTGCTGTAAAATCCTAATAAATAAATAAAATTTGAAAAAAGTTTGTAATGGAAATTATTCCTTGAAAACCCCTCTATCAAAATGCTCTGATGTAATTTTTTTGTAAAATGACCAGAAAAAAAGTTATAACGACCAAAAGAAAATTTCTTCCCAAATTATATGTTTTTGTTAATAACTTTGCTATTTTTGGTTCTACGACTAAAAGTTACGGAACTAAATTTGTAGAGAATTTAATTTGCAACAAGAAATGTTTTTACAAATTTTCTCTGCGAGGAATAGTTTGGCCGATATAGTAAGTAGTAGTATAAAAACCATTCGCAGCCCTTTTTACAAGTTGGCGGCCGACGCTCAAGGGTTGCGACCCCACAAACACGGATTTAACTTTACACTAACCCCCTCTTGACATCCAAAAAATAAAATTGCGTGCTCTGACTTTTGCACGCTAAGCCCAAAAAATGTAACATTGCAATGGACTACATCCCCTGATTTGAATAATAAAATTCATCTGAAATATTACCTAACGTCCATTTTGAACTCTACAGCTAAATTAAATTGAATTAGAGTTTAACTAACGTTGACTACGTGCTGTAACATATATTTTTAACCCCTGCAATATCCTTTCGTGACAGAGCTATGAATTTTTCATGTCCCATTAAAGTAATTACTTATTTCGAAATCTATAAAAAGCTAAAAGTTTACGGCCACTGGCACTTCACTTTATCTTAAATAGTAGAGTTTAGTGGCAACATTTATGGGGTTATGTATTATACCTATAGGGAATATCATAATAGAAATCAAGGGTTAGGTTTATTATATAACATTTCGATCTCAGACCCGATAAGTCCTGCATAACACATTTTTATGGTTCCACTCTCTCTCTGGAACCGGCAATTTCCATATAATAAGCATATATTTCAGCCGGTCTTACGAGAGACCTATAATTTTTTTCGTATTACTGTACAGAAAATTGTCTAGGGCGCGGAAGGATTTATTTCTAAATTATGCATGAGTTTCCTAAAAATAGAACGTTGTGAAAAACGCGTTGTTTATATTATGTTGGGAATTATGAGCACGTAATGTATTTTCGTCGTTCTTTTTTTCGGTTTATAGATATGCGTGGTGCACTAAGAAAAATGTTCGCTAATACCTCAAACAACCCGAATATTTAGCAAAAATTTAATAGTGGAAAAAATGTGCACTACACGATAATTTTGACTAAATTGTCGTGAATTTCGGTTGGTTAATTTGTTTGGTGGTGGATTTTGATTGATCTGACTACCTTGCGGTGTAGTTAACCTACCCATCGTTCCCTTAGCATGGTTAGAGTGTCGTAAACCCTCATAATGGGATGGAACGAAACATTTATTTCTGGTTCTAATTGTTCATTGGTGTGATCTAAGACGCACTGTACACACTGGACTTTGTTTTAAACGAGCGAGTTTTTATGGTTTAAAATGTTTGTATGTAACGGGTTTTCCACTTAGCCCTGTATATGGTTACACAATGGTTGATTAGCACTGTCAGGTCTGGTACCCTACTATCTGTTTGCACTGGCTGAAAACACTCGAGTTTGATAGTGTACGGCCTCCTTAAAGTGCCGGTACGGTAAGCTTTAGGAACTTACTTGTGTGAATTGCAGCATGAGGGTTGATTTTGTAAGCGTGGTGCTCGGTCTGGTACTTTTTTTGAGAATTATAGCTCGATATGGTTTAAAAAAAAATGTGCTTTATTTAAAGCTTGTGCTATAACAACATCACGAAATATGCAGGGTGTCCCGAAATTCATGCGACAAAATTTGTCACAGGGTCTTAGGACAAATTTAGGGGACCCGTATTTTTAATTTTTGCCAAGTAGCCCCCTTTTTCGGAGCTACAGCCCCCTGAAATCTGCCTCTACGAAGTCTTTTTTATATCTCAAAACCATGTTGTACGAGAATCACTAAATTTGGTACACAGGGATTTTTTGACATCTTGAGGAATCTCACAATGCTACGCTTTTTGGTGAGAAACCCCTTTACACACTTTTTCGTGGGCTCCCTTATCTTTGGAACCAGAAAAATTTGATTTTTTTTAAAATTTATTAGTTAGCTAGAAAGCCATTGAATTTAGAAACTTTTTTGTCTCTTGATATTTGTTTCGTAAAACGCAATGTTTTTGAGAAAAATGGCGAAAACATTACGTTTTACGAAAAAAGTATAAAGAGACAAAAAGTTTCTAAATTTAATGGCTTTCTAATGGACTGATAATTTTTAAGAAATTTAAATATGCGACTAAATTTTTTTGCCTCCAAAGACAAGGGGGCCCACGAAAAATTGTCTTAAAGGGGGTTCCCCGTCAAAAACCGTTGTACCATCAGATTCCGCATGTCATAAAACCCCTGTGTACCAAAATTAGTGATTCTCGTACAACAGTGTTTTGAGATATAAAAAAAAATATTATTGTTAGGGCGGACTTCAGAGGGCTGTAACTCCGAAAGAGGGCGCCACTTGGCAAAAATAAAAAATACGGGTCCCCTAAATTTGTCCTCAGAATCTGTGACCAAATTTTGTTGCATGAATTTCGCAACACCCTGTATATAGGTTGCCTATACAATGCAAAGAAAATTTGGAGCGAGAGCTACTGATGCAAAATAAGAAAATTCAAGTCTAGTACACGCTCTGGTCAGGTCACCGTCCCTGGTTATAAAACTGAAGAAATTCTGACTTTTACTCTATATGTATTACTCCCAACTGTTTACTCCACAACATTACTCCCAATTGTTACTTTCAACCTCAAAAAATAAAATTTTGATTTTAAAATTTGTATGAAGATATTATTTAAGGTTAGAAACAGATTTGTTCTATAAATATGTTGTGTAAAATAATAAATATTGGTACCTACTTCTCTCTTGAGTATTTTCGTGTTTTTTTAATTTATCAGCACCCTGTACATCCAATCTAGGATGTTTGTATGACAGTCTCATTTTTTCGAGGGGCATAACTTTTTATAAAGAGTGACATTTTTCGATACAGTCAAAAACAAAAGAGTTTCTCCTCTTATTGTATTTAAATTCTCATGTTTTTACTAAATTATTTTATTAAAAAATTAAATTTTAAATAAGCCATTTCGATGAGAAATTCAAATCTACAAAATTTTTCCTATGAACCGAAATTTTACTTCGTTTTCGTGCTATATTAAAAAAACTGCAAAAAGTGCTTTATCACCCCTATCTTCAATTTCAACCCTCTAATTTAATAGCACCCCAAAAAATGAGAATTAAAACGTATAAGAGTGAATGCGATGAAAATCGAAAAATTGACTAAGTTTGAGCGGCCATATATCAGTCAATTTTCATCCAAAAATACTCTACAACCTCGTTTTGAAGGAAATTCTATCTACTTTTTTTCTTTGCAGCAATTCCTGGACCTATCTTTACTTAAACAAAAACTAGAGACAAAAAAGTAAAAATCAACCAGAAAATCGAATTTTTTGCTTTTTATCAAATTGTTTATTAACGATTATTTTGCATAAAATTTTCCTTTTAAATTTTTTAAATAACCCATTTCGATGGGAAATTCAATTCTCTAAATAATTTTTCCTATGAACTATAGCGAAATTTTGCTTCGTTTTCGAGCTACAATTAAAAAACTGAAAGGGGTGCATTTTCACCCCTATCTACAATTTCCACCATCTAATTTAATAGCACTTCGCGGTTTTTTCATCTAAAATGACCCTTTGAACGATTCATGCAACAAAATTGCTTGAACGTCATAGTTCCTTTTAACCCTGTTTTTTTGGATATAATCAATAGCCTATTAGG
>NW_019418383.1:0-4702 GCF_000390285.2 Anoplophora glabripennis | reverse complement strand
AAAAAAAAAATTTTTTTTGTAAAAGATAAAAATAAAAAACCAAAAACTTGGTTATTTGAATTTTTCACATAAATTTTGAGGTTACGTGAAAAAAGTGTAAATACAAAAGTTGTAGATCTTTTTATTACCTACAACTTTGCCATTTAACTTTTTTCCATAAGACTTGTAGTTTTTCCGGAAATCAAGATAAACCGTTTTATACCCTTAAAAACTCATCCCCTACCCCTTCCCGACCTCAGATCGCCCGTAAATTATTTTTCCTTTCATTTCTGTTATATTCTCTTCCTTTTCCAATGGGTTTCATCCTACTATAATTTTTTTTCACTTTTTACCATTTTTGAAGACTTAAGCACTGGTCTATCGTGTTTTGATTGCCTTTTATCCGCTTAAGAATATTAAACGCTAGAACTATTCTTGCGTGGATAAAATGCTACTTAAAACACTTATACATTCAATGAATAACTATTATTTAACCACAGTCGCGGACACATTTGTAGGTAAATTTCAATCCATCTAGGAACAGGGCGTACCGTACCAGGAGCCATCTTAAAAACAACCCGTAACTTAAAACTTGGTAAACAATTTCAATCAATCTTGCTAAAAAGAAATTTTCCCCGGCTTTTCAACCCTTTTTATTCCTTGTAGCCGCGGTCCCGAACAAAAAACACATTTCCTTCTGAACAATTAATCTTGAGGTGGCCACTGGCAGACATCAGACGTCTTTTGATTATTCTCTGACGGTTTTTCTGTTGAGAGCGCAGTTTAAGTTATTTGCCATGGCGCATTCAGCGGTCTGGTGCAGTTTTTGTCCACCCCACAAGTCGCAGAAGTTCCATTGTCGAAAATATTGTTTGGATTTGGAATATAATCCGGAAGTTTCATTTTATTATTCGTTTAAATCGCAGACAAGCATCGTTTCCATAGAAGAATAGATAAGACAGCGAACAGAAGGTGGGTTTTAGAAACCTGAATCAATCCTCTTCAAGGGCCTTTTAGTATGTTCGAGAAAAATATTTTTTTTTATTCCGAGCATTAATTTGAAGTGCAATAAATGACCTTTTCTGTTGTTTTGGAAAATCAACGACTGCTTTGCAAATATTGCGAAAAGTACCAGTGTTTGTAGGTTCTTTTTTAGCTCAATACATGCCCATGCGGCCTGTAAATTTTGACATCGATCGGTCCAACCGTTTTCCTTTCCTGATTCGTCAAGTTTTATAAAAAAATAAAGCAGCTCCTTAAATATCAATTAATAATAATCACATTTTATCTAGGCTTGTGTACGGGAATCGAAGATGGTATCCTAGGGTTTTTAGGGTCGCTGATTACGATGAGCGGGTCGGTTAGGCTCCATTACGTCAAGTGTTAAGGTCATTTGAAGGTCAAACGGTCAAAAAACCTTCCAAAAATATGAAAAAATTCATGGACATGTTTTCGAGGTCGCGGAATCCGAATCCGGTGTTTATTTTAACTTTGCATGCATCCTCGAGGTCATTCAAGGTCATCTCAAGGTCATTTGAGGTTTTTTTTACGTGGATTCTGCAGTAATTTTCCAAATAATCTTTTCTGGTGTAAATCTCATTAATGCATAACATGGTAACAATCTCAATCTGCGAAATGCACAATTGTGCCACAGAACTAGAATACCTGCCTTGAGATTCAGGGTCCTCGAAAACATACGTATGAATTTTTTCAGATTTTTCGGATGGTACTTAGCATTTTTGTCTCAAAAACCCCTCAAATGACCTTGAGATGACCTTGAATAACCTCGAGGATGCATGCAAAGTAAAAATAAACGCCGGATTCGGATTCAGCGAGCCCAAAAACATTTCTATGAATTTTTTCAGATTTTTTGAAGGTTTGTTGACCGTTTGACCTTCAAATGACTTTGAACTTGACGTGATGGACTAACCGACCCGCTCATCGTAATCAGCGACCCCAAAAGCCCTAGAATACCATCTTTTGTTGACCTGTCAATTAAGATGAAACCAATTTTTTTTGCGTTATTTTTTTCACAATTTCGTGTTAAATATTCATTATCAAATATAAAAAAAATTCAACATTTTGAAAAAAAATCAAATTTTTCAACTTTTTTTCTAATTTCAAAAATAATTTATTTTTCTCGACATTAAAATATTTAATGTAAAATTGTAAATTAGAGGACACAAAAAAAAATTTTTAATTTAGAAAAATCGGATTTTTTCAAAATTTTAATTTTTTTTCGATGTTTGATAAGTACTTAACGTGAAATTGTGAGTAAAATAACGCAAAAAATTTGTTTCGTCTTAATTATTTATTGACGTTTAAGAAAAAGTCATTTATTGTACATTTTCAAATTAATGGTGAGTATACAGGGTGATTCACAAATGGTGACCAAAAATAAAACCTCGTATTCTTTGGTGAATTTTCAGGGGTCTTTCGTATAAAGTTTTTACTAGGAAGGACGAAAATATTTTTAATTTTTTTAAATAATTTAAAAACTAGTAAGTGAAACAATTTGAAATTGGGTATATGTATTTATGTAAACATTGTCCAAAATCTGAGAGCTTTTCCTAAAACTTATATGCTCCAGTGGCGGAGATACGGGGTATCGGGGGCATATTTTTCTAAATAAAATAGTACGCCACTGCTTTATGGTATTTTGGATTCGTTTTCTACAAATTACTACCCTTTTATGTTTTTCGAAAAAAAACCGATTTTCTGAGCTCATGTGCACTTTTCAAAAAAAATTGTAAAATGTCTGCTTTTGCATTATTTCTTTTGATTGCGCCGAGAATGATGCTAGAATCTTCAAGCTTCAAGATTTTTCTTTTTTGTTTCGATACGACCATTTTTCACGAAGTTAGAGCCTTTCAAAAATCACTAACAAAATTTGGAAATTTTTTTGCTCCTCTAATTTTTTTGTTGAGTGTAGAATAGAGCGAAAATCAAGTTGAGATATTATGAAGGCCCGCATCTCTGCCGTATCGGTTCTTCTCCTCCATATTTCACAGGATGCTTACGAGGTGCAGACAAATATTTGTAGAATCGCTGTAATTTACTCGCGAGGTAGATAAGAGCTTTATAGAAGCAATTTAATTTTTCATTGCTTCTTAATCCAACCAGGGTGCTGAAATGACCGACATATACACTTGTCACAAAAATTAAGGGATATTCAAAAAATTCAGGAACTGTACCTTAAATTGAAATGGTCGTAGAGAGAATAAAAAAAAAAGGAAATTGAAGCGTCAAGTTGCTAGTTTTCGGATCTAGTTTTAAAGTTTAGTTTTAACTGTTTTTTTTCTTAAAGAATGCTTATGTAAATGATTTAGACTTTGAAGAACTCACAATCAGTAAAAATTCAATAATTGTGGAATGAAACAAATTTTATTTTAATTAATTTATACATTGACATTTAAAACTAAGGCAGTTACAGCAGTAAAAAAAATCAACCAACATTTTTTTGAAGATTGTGAAGCATTGTGGAAAAGATAAAAAAAAATTTTGAACAAAAACGTTTTTTGATGAAGAGATATAGATTATTGGTAAAAAAACAATTTTCAGCTTAAAAATATAATTACATCTTGTAGATAATGCTTTGCAGTTTTCAAAACCACACTTAGATCTTCTATGCGATCATTATTTCCCGAATAATTGATTGCCAAAGTCAAAAATTACTTTTTTTGCTTTGATCGACGATTATTCAGCGACAAATCATCATCTAGGGCTCTGGAACAGCTCAAATTGAAGGAAATTAAATTATCTAAAAAAGCCTGACGATGAAATTACTAAAAAAAAAATGTTGAAGTCCATAGACCTTTTTAAAGACAAGCAAAAATTTGGACATTTTTTTTCGTTGGTTTCCCAATGATTACTCAAAAACCGCTGACACTAAAAAATTTTAAACATCTGATTCGAAAATTAGAAGCTTGAAGCTTCAATTTATTTTGTTTTTATTATATGCACGACCATTTTCCTTCAAGTTACAGGTCTTTGAAAATCGCCCAAAAATTTGTGATTATTTAAATATCCCGTAATTTTTGTGACTAGTGTATAAGAAACAGATTTTTATACATTAGTCTAAATTAGGATCTTTACGCTAGCATCTAATAGAAGATGTACAAGGTAAATTGTAAATTAGGAGTCGTTTTTTCATGAATCCGACTTATTTCTGAAACACCCCGTATACAACTCGCGCAACTCGAAGATAAACCATTTCCCGCCTCCAGGGTTACTAGACCAGGAAAATTAGCGAAAAAAAAAGAGAAACTCGAAAAAATTCCAATGCGCAATTCATCTCGTGAGTAAAAAAAGTAACTTTTTAAATGAACGATAGCTTCATTTATTTATTTAATAATAGTAAAATAATTCCAACATTGAAATTTTAATTAATATTTCGTTTAACAATAATTTTTGTGACATTTTTGTAAATTAAAAAAAATCGGTATAAAAGATGCATTTTTTTCTGGGGTTCAGGGCTATTCTACGAATTCGTAAATATGCCCACTGTCACTTTTTAAGTGATAAGTTTCTACGATGAATAGAAGCCGAGATATTGCAAAATTTTACAGTGCGCATCAATTTGAACTTCCGAGCTTCCCCCAACACCACGCCGAACAGTTTACTTAGCAAGTACCTGCTCTTTAAAGGGCTCGTGAGTCGTTAATTTTCCACATTTTTCAATGCAATTCACGGGAAATCGTAGTTTACGTCGTAAACTTTATTT
>NW_019418382.1:11577-15301 GCF_000390285.2 Anoplophora glabripennis | reverse complement strand
GCGAATGCGAATGCGGATATTCGTTACATCACTAATATGTACCATCCTAATATTATTTTCGTTTGGGCATATACTTTTTGGTAAAATAAAAAATTCTATAATATACTTTATAACTTTTGTGCCGCGACTTTCACACTGTGGATCACTTCTTAAATGTAAGAAGAAGACCTTTAGTAAGTTCGCATGCCAATCATAATTTTAAAAAAGTTTCATGTAATTGTAGTAGCACTGGGTGACGTGGCCCTAAATTCAATTGTTAACAAATGGCGTAGCAATACAGTGCAGCAATGCGGAATTTGGTGTGATTTTAATTTATTTTAGGCACCTTCTATTAATCATCATTTATTGCGAAAGGGAGAAATGAGAGGCATATTTTGTATTGTATATAATATTATTACAACATGGGGTTTTGGAGACCCATTGAAACGGAATAAAACGAAATTTTCCATCAATTGTTTGAGGACATAAATAATTAAAATATGTTGTTGAGCAAATCAATATACCGACAATAGAAATTTTCTACACATTATATACAAATTATTATAATTTTTTACTTTTAGCAGAAAAGTTTTTTAGGGACGCCTATGAAACTCATTAAATTTTATTGCTAGGCGCTTTTAGACATGTTCCTTCAATTAACTTTGGAAAGACTATAAGTGCAAGTATTTTCCGTAGACATTAATAAATCAGTTACTAAGACAAACCAGTCAAATTTTGTGTCAAGAACGTTTTTTTTCGAAAATGGTGGTTTTTTTAATAAATAAGTTTACCTTTATAATTTACCGTGCTCTTTTAGAAAATGTGAAAGTTTCAGTTGCGTCGAAGTACTCAAATGGAAGATGTGGATACTTCTGAATTTTCGCCTTTAAATTGTCTTATTTATCATTGTCATATTGAGACTTATACCATGTACAAAATTTAAATTGATTTGGTCAATCCGTTTGGAAACTACAGTCTTCATAAATGTTTACAAGCCATGTGTCCAATAATTTTCTTTGCAATGGTAATTTTATTTCATTGACGTTTCGATAAAATTAAAAATTATTAAATTAGTAAGATCAAGATTACATTAAAACAATACGTTCTGTGTGATTGGTGTAATCTTTCACGAGATACTATTCAATCAGCGATCGCATTATCTCGAGCGTAGACATAATGATTTGTCTGGTCATTGTAAATGAGTCATTAATATTGGTGACGCCAAGATCTAGGAAATTACCAATGCCAATCGTGCAATGTTAGGTTACGTGGCTTGTAGACATTTATGAAGGCTCTGTATAAACAAAAACATTTTTTTTTAAAGAAAACTGACACTTTACGTTCACATGAACATTTTTTCTTTGCTAATTGAAGTCTTAAAGTGGAGTATGGAAAAACATTGTACTGCTTTTCTGGTACTTTTCTCTGTTGATGCCATTATTTGTTACTAAAAATATCACATATCTGTAGGTTGAGTTTAAATAAATTACTACTATGAGGTATTCTAGTTATCTATGTTTATTATGTTTTTGCCACTTGTACCACATATTTTATTATTAATCAAGACCCTGTATATAGAAAACGAAAGATTTATTTATTTATGAGATAAATTCTTCATTACTGTTTGGTTAATTATTTTGACTACACCCTCTAGGTATAATATTTTATATCGTCTAATGAAATAGTCCTCTAAGCCAGGGGTACGTGAAAATTTTCAGGGGTACGCGGGGCAGGTTAATGAAAAATTAAACCATTTTTCAACTACATACCTATGTGAAAGAGGGTTTTCGAGCTTAACATATCTAAAAAGTAAGTACAGAAACAAGCTTAACGTTGAGGACGATTTAAGGTTGTACTTAACAAAACTTTAATTTTTTGTAATACGTTTCAAATATATTTCCAGGGGGTACGCAAAATTTTAATTTTTCAATAAGGGGTACAAAAAGATTGAGAACGCCCGCTCTAAGCAATAATCTGTGTCACCACAGTTTTTTATTGCACTGTCGAATAAATTATAGTGCCTATTAATATGACAGGTGATAGTGAATGCTTTGGTTCTCTAAATTCATAGGAAAATACCGAGCAAACAGTACAAAACTGATTATTTCTTCGACTACATAATATCCACTAATAACTTTCGGCGTCACTATAAAATAATTCCGATTTATTTTTGTTTTCTCTTTTGGCATTTTACTTATTTATGTCATCAACTAATTGTTTTTGGTTCATACAGTATTATTTAAAGGAAATTACAGCGAAATAAGAACTGAATTCTGCATAGAGTAAATAAATGCATAAATTATATTAGTTGAATAAAAAAATAATAAACTGGTATTGCAAGGATTAGTCAAGGACGGGTTCATTTCTACCTGGTGAAGAAGTCTCCTACCAAAAAGTATGCACAAATTTAAAAATTGACACAAGTAAAATTCTCGGAATTGTATTGTTTGCTCATTAAAAATCTAAATATAATTTGATTAAATCTTAACGACCGTACACTGGACTAATTAGAAACGAAACAATGTTATTAAAATGAACTAACCTGGTAAAACAATACGTAAGGTAATACGAAATTCTCGGATCTATTAAATCTCCAACTTTAATTTCGTATGAATATTTACGCCTTTCTATTTCCGTTTAAAAAATATTTTACAATCAGACTATATTAAGAAAGTCCGCCTTGCAGAAATTATTAATCAAAAACAATTGCGTAACTATATGTAGGTATACAAGTTGTTAAGACAGTGTTTTATTGTTTTATACAGGATGTAACAGCAACGTTGTGACAAATTTTCGGTACTGATTCTGTCCGTCAAAATAAACAAACAAATGTTATAGGTAATATTTTCCTCGAATGTTGTTTCCTTAGGCTTTCAAAGATTGGACTTGAGACATAATTTGTGATCAATTGCTCATGTACCGTTGAATATAAATTCCGAACTTGGTATCAGTGTCGTAGATAACCTTTTACAGATTTGTATTTTAAGTGAATGTTTTTGTACATTTGGCGTTTTTTTTTCTAGAACAGATAGCTTCCTAATTACGAACCTCAATTATTGAAAAAATGGAGCAAAATATTCAACCTAGCCTTACCACACACAAAGAAATCAGTTAGAAATTATTAAAATAAAGGACAATAAATTAAAAAGTTGGGGCAAAGTTTTTACTTGTTTTTAAAGGGTAGACATTACTATTAAATATGAAAGAGAATATCGGACAGATGTCCTTCGTGACTCATAGGGTATACTCGACTTCTTTTAAGCACACACAATCTCAGCTACACACTCTCCGTACTTGTAATGAATTTTCAGTATTTACTCGCTCATCTGTCATATAGAGCTCCATTTTGTCTAACCGCAACGTGTTTACTAGTAAACTACAGAGTGTCCCGGGATTGGGTACCACAATCTTGTAAACTTTTTTATTGTTGATTTTTCGAGAAAAAGTTATTCTTGATAATTCTTCATAAAAAGTTCTGCTTATCTTGTGCAGCCATGAGCAGTAATCAAGTTAATAAAACATACATTGCGTTCAAAAAATTTGAAAATGTGAAATTTCCCCTAAGCAAATGCCTTTAATTTTTGTTTTCGTTAAAAACTATATTTAACAAAGCTGTTCGAGGACTCAAGAAATGCTTAAATACAGGGTTTAGTCAAAAAAGAAAAATAATCACATTTTGCAAATAAGAAGACGCTATTTTTAACCAGACAGAAATTGTAAAAATAAGTAAACTTTTATTTTAAAT
>NW_019418382.1:8449-11047 GCF_000390285.2 Anoplophora glabripennis | reverse complement strand
TTAACGAAACCTAATTGTTTTTGGTTCATACAGTATTATTTAAAGGAAATTACAGCGAAATAAGAACTGAATTCTGCATAGAGTAAATAAATGCATAAATTATATTAGTTGAATAAAAAAATAATAAACTGGTATTGCAAGGGTTAGTCAAGGACGGGTTCATTTCTACCTGGTGAAGAAGTCTCCTACCAAAAAGTATGCACAAATTTAAAAATTTACACAAGTAAAATTCTCGGAATTGTATTGTTTGCTCATTAAAAATCTAAATATAATTTGATTAAATCTTAACGACCATACACTGGACTAATTAGAAACGAAACAATGTTATTAAAATGAACTAACCTGGTAAAACAATACGTAAGGTAATACGAAATTCTCGGATCTATTAAATCTCCAACTTTAATTTCGTATGAATATTTACGTCTTTCTATTTCCGTTTAAAAAATATTTTACAATCAGACTATATTAAGAAAGTCCGCCTTGCAGAAATTATTAATCGAAAACAATTGCGTAACTATATGTAGGTATACAAGTTGTTAAGACAGTGTTTTATTGTTTTATACAGGATGTAACAGCAACGTTGTGACAAATTTTCGGTACTGATTCTGTCCGTCAAAATAAACAAACAAATGTTATAGGTAATATTTTTCGTCGAATGTTTCCTTAGGCTTTCAAAGATTGGACTTGAGACATAATTTGTGATCAATTGCTCATGTACCGTTGAATATAAATTCCGAACTTGGTATCAGTGTCGTAGATAACCTTTGACAGATTTGTATTTCAAGTGAATATTTTTGTACATTTGGCGTTTTTTTTTCTAGAACAGATAGCTTCCTAATTACGAACCTCAATTATTGAAAAAATGGAGCAAAATATTCAACCTAGCCTTACCACACACAAAGAAATCAGTTAGAAATTATTAAAATAAAGGACAATAAATTAAAAAGTTGGCAAAGTTTTTACTTGTTTTTAAAGGGTAGACATTACTATTAAATATGAAAGAGAATATCGGACAGATGTCCTTGGTGACTCATTGGGCATACTCGACTTCTTTTAAGCACACACAATCTCAGCTACACACTCTCCGTACTTGTAATGAATTTTCAGTATTTACTCGCTCATCTGTCATATAGAGCTCCATTTTGTCCAACCGCAACGTGTTTACTAGTAAACTACAGAGTGTCCCGGGATTGGGTACCACAATCTTGTAAACTTTTTTATTGTTGATTTTTCGAGAAAAAGTTATTCTTGATAATTCTTGATAAAAAGTTCTGCTTATCTTGTGCAGCCATGAGCAGTAATCAAGTTAATAAAACATACATTGCGTTCAAAAAATTTGAAAATGTGAAATTTCCCCTAAGCAAATGCCTTTAATTTTTGTTTTCGTTAAAAACTATATTTAACAAAGCTGTTCGAGGACTCAAGAAATGCTTAAATACAGGGTTTAGTCAAAAAAGAAAAATAATCACATTTTGCAAATAAGAAGACGCTATTTTTAACCAGACAGAAATTGTAAAAATAAGTAAACTTTTATTTTAAATATAATATAATATAAAAATAGCTTGGTAGAACAATTGGTTGGTTGCCACGTCGTCGGTTTAGGTTTCTTGACGTTTCGAAAGACATATCGCTCACTTCCTAGGAAGTAACACCGAAAGTTTTCGAGTTTTTGAAAAGAGCAATATGTCTCTCGAAACGTTAAGAAATCTAAACCGATGACGTTCCAACCGGCCCAGAAATTGTTCTACCAGTAACAACTGCACGATAGCCTGCAAACCAAACAAAAGTAGCTTTTCTAATTAAAAAATAGAAATAACAAATTACGAAGCAAGTCCTATTCGACTTGTAAACCTCCAGGTAACACACATTTTTCTAACCTTTTTCTAAATTCCTTGTACACAAACGAGATCATTTCTTCGTTTATGGTGTCAACAGCTTCCTGAATTTTTTGTTTAAGTAAGTCAATGTTAACGTCAAAATCGTTTGAAAATACTTTTTGCTTTAGGTATTTAAATAAGAAATAATCTAATGGGGACAAGTCGGGTGCCCGTGCAGGCCAAGGTATTGATTGGTTCATAGCATCTGATCCACATGTTCGAGAAGTGAACGTCAAGCCAGTTCTCCGTAGTAGGGTAGAATGTGCAGGGCATTCGTCTTGTTGAAATATTAGTTTTTTTCTGAACTCTAAGCTTTCGTTATCTAGTTCTGCTAAAACAAAATGATTGAGAATTTCCAAATGCGAATTTTGATCGAGATGTTCTTTCAAAAAATAATAACCAATTATTTTATTATGCATTATGCCACACCAGCCATTTACTATTTTAAATTTTTGACTATTACACAGGCCGACAAAATTTCAAAAAAAAAAATTCCAGAGATCAGACACTACGCTTCCGAAGGCATTTGGCGCGCTGAATCCGAAACTGGCCTCAGAATTGATCCATCACCCTAGGTTTCCGAGATATTCTAACCTAAAAGTGCAAAAAACACGTACTTTTGCTATATTCAAGGTTATGTAACTTGGCGAAAAAAATTTTTTTCTTAAAACTGAAAACATCATTGGAAACGACTATCTTTCCCCTTCAAAACGCATTTTTT
>NW_019418382.1:0-7767 GCF_000390285.2 Anoplophora glabripennis | reverse complement strand
GCACCGCTTCACCTAAAATTTCCGTTTGGTTGTGCAATTTAAAATTTTTAATTTTATATCAATTTTATAATTTAGGTATAATTCTATATTGAAAATGTATTGTGTTTGTTTTTTTAATACGCAGAAGTAAACAGAATAGTTGCGCGGTGAACGCCTTCTAAAAAAACATTGCCTTCATTGAGCACGAACATCAACCTCGTAGATACCATATAACGTATAGTACACGCAAGTGACGCAGATTGAAATCAGTATGTATTCTGCTTCTCTTCGTAGCGTTGTTTACGGCGGTTCTCATGGCAACGATGCGGCCAACTCGGGATTAAACTACGGCGTGGGGGAACGCAGAAATTGAAGCAGCATCGCCCATCACCTGCCTTTCTTTAACAGTTTATATGATACGCGTCGCCCAGTGCACGATTATAACGGTTCTTAGTTAATATTTGTTTTGTATAATAATTGTAGAAATGTTTCTTATCCAGCATGTATTTTATTGGAAATGTCATTTTCTAGATAGAAAATTAGGACAAAAAGGATTTTTTAAATTGCGAGAGACCTGTGCCTTATTCTCTCGATATGGAAAAAAGGGGAAGTCAGAAGACAACGTGTACCTACGCTCGAAAGTCTGGGAATTAATGGTATTCAGAGTATTAGTGGTTGTGTGTTGTGTGGAAGTGTTCATTTAAAAAAACTTTTCTGTTTAATTGTCGGTGTAAAGTCGGGCGCGTGGAATAAGAAGGGATTTAACAATTTTGGGAACGTCACGCAAGGCTGTCGTAACCACAAAGCTTCTTTCGAACATACATGTACGGTGTGCGTTAATGTTCGCAGAAGTCCACAAGCCGAACTAATATTTCTATTTTCTATAAAGTCTAACGTCAGTTTTTCGGTAATGTTGCAATTTTTTTTCATTTTAGTCAATCAATGAATATGCTTCACCTATTCTCAATGTCACGAGCCGCCACTGATTTGTACCACAGTAACCATAGTATTTCTCAGCCAGGTTATTATTCTTCTTAAGCTGCTAAACGATTGCCCTACAGTACATGTTGTGCACGGTAGAGCAATTAAAATTTAAAATATTTTCTTATGAAAGTTTTTGTACTTTTTTCGAATTTCTAGGGGAGGCAGCATTAAACAAAGCATTAAAGAAGCAGCTGCATATGCATCTCTATAAGGTTTCTATTGTGCAAGAGTTACGTCCTCCTGATCACAACTAACGAGTGCGATATTGTGGATGGTTTAATGAACATTTAAATGACGATAATTTCTTAGATCAAACCTTTTAATACGCTGAGTCATAGGTAAATTTTTATCTGGTTATGTAAACAGTCAGAATTATAGAATTTGGNTTCAAATATCACTAGAAATGAAAATTTTTCTATGCGCATAAAAAAAACGTAGGCTTAACATTTGGCGGCACAATATATTAAAAAAATTCGTAAAATGTCATATTTTTCTTCCTATTTAATTATGTATCTTTTCAAGAGTTGATTTTAGGCGAAAATGAAAGAGAAAGAAAATGTTTGTAATTAAATTTTACAATATATGACTAATCACAAATCGAATGAATCATGATTATTATTGTAAAAATCGAAAAACTCGCCAAAAATGGGGTTAAAAAACATTACTTTTTAGGGATTTTTTTTGGGTCTTTAAGTTGGGTATAGGACCTTCATAGAAGAAAGTTCAAGAAAAGTTCATGTTATGTAGAACCATCACACCAAATTTCATCAAAATTTTGCATAATAATTTTGCAATCCAGATTTTGAAAAAAAATTTGCAAATTTTTAAAATTTTGCATAGCAAAAACCAAGGCCCTTAGATACTTGAAAATTTAATCACATATAGAAGGGCTCTCAAGCTTTCAAACTTTTTTTGAAAAATTCGAATCCATCAATTAGGAGAGCTCTGGCGCTTGTTTAAACATTGGTCGAATTTTTGTACTTTTTCAAAATCTGGATTGCAAAATTATTATGCAAAATCTATCGAACTGATTTTGATGAAATGTGGTGTGATGATTCTACATAACATGAAGTTTTCTTGAGCCAAGTATAAAGGACCTATACCCAATTTAAATACCCCAAAAAAATTCCCTAAAAAGTACTGTTTTTTAACCCCATTTTTACGATTTTTCGATTTTTACTGTAATAATCATGATTCATTCGATTTGTAACTAGTCATGTTTTGTAAAAAATTTAATTACAAATATTTATTCCTCTTCGCCTAAAATCAACTCTTGAAAAGATACATAATTAAATAGGAAGAAAAATATGACAATTTTCGAATTTTTTTAACATATTGTGCCGCCAAATGTTAAGCCCACGATTTTTTATGCGCATAGAAAAATTTTAATTTCTAGTGATATTTGAAAGCCAAAAAACCAAAAATCTCCGTGGATATACGATTCACCCAAACCAAAACAGATACCGCCTAAGTGACAATACAAACTAATAGAATTATAGAATTTATATATTTAAATAAATTAAAATTATATCAATGTTACTAAGCATGCGCATTAAAGATAATTTCATGTAAGCGAAGTAGCCTCGCAACAGGATATCATTCAAGAAATGTTTGGTTGCGGTTAAGAGTTAAGAGTACATCTATAATAAACCACTTATAGAAAAAAGACTCGATAAACACACTGACAGTACAGCACCAAGAAAAACAACAAAAATAAATAGTAGAACTGGAAAATGCCAAGATTAAACAAAATAAGAGAAAATACGCTAATGATGACAGCGATAACATATAAACAAGATCGTACCTGCGTTTGAGGCTATTCTTTCCGAGCATGAGCAGTAGGAATAACACGGTTAATGTTAATTTTTACTTTATTTAAATTTAGGAATATTCTTTTATATGTTTTTTTTGTAAATTTTAAGCACATTAGTGTATCTATTTTACGAAACACATGTTGGTTGTTCTTAAATACTTCCAAATCCTTTTAAAAATAAATTATAATGTTCATTTTTATAGTCCCTTATGTAAATGAGGGTGGGCCAAAAAAAAACGAATATTTTTTTTCGTGTCTCTTGAAAATATCTTAGTTTATCATGTTTTAAGAACTCCCTCAAAAAATCAGCTCAAAAAAAATTTTTTTAGAGGTCGCTCAAGATTTTAAAAAATTTCCAAAATCGTCAAAAATTGAATTTTTTTAAATTTTTTTTCTCGTTATTTTATCATTTTCTAGGTTGAAAAAAAATCTTGATTCTGAAAATTTCAAATCTATATTTTAATTTTTAAAGGTCTAAAAGGTCTAAATTAACATATTTTTACAAGACACGAAAAAAAAATCGTTTATTTTTGGGCCACCCTAATGTAAATAGTACACAGGAGTCAGATTCGGTCAGTACAATTTCAACTATGACAATTGGTTGCGGGTTGCTTAAATATGTGACGTCATACTAAAAGAGTCTATTATTAAATAAGTATGTTACTGGATCTTACGTAAAATAATCTAAAAGATAAAGTTGCAGGTTATAAAAAATAGCATGCACGACAAACAAAATTCAACTTAAAACATTTAAAGAGCTTAAAGGACGAAATTAATAAAATCATCTTTTATAAAGGACTAGAAATAGTTTAGGTGGGAAACTATTTATTATCCATGGTAAGTACTTGTATAATCTGAAGTCGAAATACTTTCCTCTAGTGGTCATTTTGGTATGGGACATATTTGAAATTCGTATAAACGTTCAATGTATTTGAGNGAAGAATCTCTTTTGAATCAGTTTCTTGCCCATTGTTAAATGAAATTCCAAACGGCGACCATCACGTCCGTCAAGCAATTTATGATTAAACACTGGTTTGAATGGATAGATTGAGTTGTATACAAAAATTCTTTGAATATGTAATATAGTTTAAAAATTGCGGCGTATTTTTATTTGCACAAAGTGACTATTGTTATTTTCTGATTAAACACCGTATTTAAGCATTTCTTGAATTTTCGAACAACTTTGTTATATACAATTTTTAACAAAACAAAAATTAAAGGCACTTTGCTTAGGGAAAATTTCACATTGTTAATTTTTTTAGATGACCTGTATGTTTTATTACATATTTAATTAGTGCTTTTGGCTTCCCAAGATAAGCAAAACTTTTTATCAAGAATAACTTTTCCTTTAAATATCAACAATAAAATAATTTACAAGAGTGCGGTACCCCGTCCGGGGACACACTGTATATTAAAGAAAAGGGTAAGCCTCGTTAAAGTACCAAAAAATGTATATACATATTTTGTATTAAATTCTATTACACTGTGATTAATTTTTCGTCATACTTTGAGCACGCAAACATTGCCACAGAGAACATCGTTTCCTACAGCAATGCCGCAGAGTTGACATCGCATACCTTGGCTTGTAGCCAAGTTAAGTTTGTTCCAATTTACTCAAGACTGTAGTGAGAAGGAAGCTTTAGGTAGGGCGAAAGATCTTTCTCTCTGGGAAATAGGTAGTAATTAATTGTACTAAAAACTAAAATCTATCTTTTTGGAGGACCAATATTTTTGTCAACACACTGGCTTCAAATTCTGTAAATGAAGATTCTCTCCAAATAATTCTTTTACCTGTTAAAACCTTCCAAACCCATTTTAATCCTATCATCAATGGTTAAATTTTCATGTTGTGTTACTGTGCACTTGTGTCAAGTTTGAAGTCCAAAGGTGATTTCTTTTGCCCATGATATTCAGGTCATCCTGATTGCAGAAAATCATGGGTGAAACAACTTGGCTAATCAATGATCTTAAATAATGGATTATTAGAATCTGTTTCATGTTTGAAGGATCGTTGAATCCTTAGAAATTGTTTTATGAAAAATATTCTCCTGTTGATTTATTAATTTTGCTGAAAGGAATCAGTCCCCAAAGTTTGTCTGCAACGTCGTTTTTACACCCTGTATTAATGCCCTCCTGGCAGAAACACTTTAAGTGCAGGAATTCAGTCTCCAAGTACTATATATTTTTATGAAAGGATGCTTAGTAGTGCCATTTACATTTCAATTTTGCATAAAGCCTGTATGTGTGGATTTAAGTGGGAAGAAAGCAGTGGGCGAAGTTGTATTAAATTACCCGTGAATGCGGTTGTTGCACCGGTCTACCTACAGATAAGGTCAGTTTTGTAGTATTGATTAATTTATAGGCATCGTTATTATTAATCTTGAGCCAACCTTACTAACTTTGGACGGAGTAACTGATTGAATTCAGTTGGTATGCCGACGAAATGAATGCTCGTATGTACAGTACATTTTATTTTCGCTGTCATTATTAAAGGTATAAAGTTGCGCTTTACGTGTGTATAGACCACTTTTACTAGAAAATTCTTTAGTTCAAATTCAATGTTTCTAGTTTTTGAGTTATAATCAAAAAGAAAATTTTGAAGAAATGGAACATTACACTTTTGTTTTACAAATAAATATAAAACACAAAAATTTTATTAAAAATTGAACTTTTGTTTATCATACTGTAAATGTAACAGGCTGTATAGAACAATTTGAATAATACATATTTTTCTTATGATTTTATAAGTGTTTTTAAGGTCTGACTACGTTCTATCAAAAAGGGTAAAACACTAGATTTTTTATTAAGGTTTTATTTATCTCATCGATTATATGAATCTATTTTTCTCCATACAAGAATGATGTTAAAATTTGTTTAGCAGTGCNAAAATCCTTCTCACGAACGTTTTTCGGTAATATTGCAATTTTTTTTCTTTTTAGTCAATCAATGAATATGCTTCACCTATTCTCAATGTCACGAGCCGCCACTGGTTCTATCAAAAAGGGTAAAACACTAGATTTTTTATTAAGGTTTTATTTATCTCATCGATTATATGAATCTATTTTTCTCCATACAAGAATGATGTTAAAATTTGTTTAGCAGTGCATTTATTTTAAGTCATGCTTCATTCCTTTTTTAAATTAAAAAACAAAGGAAACGTATATAACTTCTTTACTTTTAAGTATTACAAGTTATATATTTTTGAAACTCAGAACACTACACTGTAAAAAAAATTGGACTTATTTTCATTCAATTTTCCTCTATTATTATAAGTACTACTAAAATTTTATGAGTGAAACTATCAGTTTTAGTTCAAATATTATCAAAAAAGTGTAAAATTATCAAAATGCCCAATATTGATTGAAAATATACTCAATAATTTCAGTCAATGGATTCACTCTTTTTCCAAAAAAAAAAAATGTTAATTTGATATACAAGTCGAAAACCGTTAGAATAGAAATTGTTAGAAGTGACGTCACATAAACCAAATAATAGGCAACCCCATAGTGCATATTGTCATGAAGAATTACCTACTCAATATTTTCGATGTGCCAAAAAGATGGCTTTTCGTCATGACCTTAAATATCGCGATAATTTGGCAATATTAGAAATATTTAAGAAGTTTCAAATCCCAAGTGACAATACAAACTAATAGAATTATAGAATTTATATATTTAAATAAATTAAAATTATATCAATGTTACTAAGCATGCGCATTAAAGATAATTTCATGTAAGCGAAGTAGCCTCGCAACAGGATATCATTCAAGAAATGTTTGGTTGCGGTTAAGAGTTAAGAGTACATCTATAATAAACCACTTAAAGAAAAAAGACTCGATAAACACACTGACAGTACAGCACCAAGAAAAACAACAAAAATAAATAGTAGAACTGGAAAATGCCAAGATTAAACAAAGTAAGAGAAAATACGCTAATGATGACAGCGATATATAAACAAGATCGTACCTGCGTTTGAGGCTATTCTTTCCGAGCATGAGCAGTAGGAATAACACGGTTAATGTTAAATTTTTACTTTATTTAAACTTAGGATTATTCTTTTATATGGTTTTTTGTAAATTTTAAGCACATTAGTGTATCTATTTTACGAAACACATGTTGGTTGTTTTTAAATACTTCTAAATCCTCTTAAAAATAAATTGTAATGTTCATTTTTATAGTCTCTATGTAAATGAGGGTGGGCCAAAAAAAACGAATATTTTTTTTTCGTGTCTCTTGAAAATATCTTAGTTTATCATGTTTTAAGAACTCCCTCAAAAAATCAGCTCAAAAAAATTCTTTTTAGTGGTCGCTTAAGATTTTTAAAAATTTCCAAAATCGTCAAAAATTGAATTTTTTTTTAATTTTTTTTCTCGTTATTTTATCATTTTCTAGGTTGAAAAAAAATCTTGATTCTGAAAATTTCAAATCGATATTTTAATTTTTAAAGGTCTAAAAGGTCTAAACTAACTTATTTTTACAAGACACGAAAAAAAAATCGTTTTTTTTTTTGGGCCACCCTAATGTAAATAGTACACAGGAGTCAGATTCGGTCAGTACAATTTCAACTATGACAATTTGTTGCGGGTTGCTTAAATATGTGACGTCATACTAAAAGAGTCTGGATTTGACGTAAAATAATCTAAAAGATAAAGTTGCAGGTTATCAAAAATAGCATGCACGACAAATAAAATTAAACTTAAAACATTTAAAGAGCTTAAATGACGAAATTAATAAAATCATCTTTTATAAAGGACTAGAAATAGCTTAGGTCGGAAACTATTTATTATCCATGGTAGGTACTTGTATAATCTGAAGTCGAAATACTTTCCTCTAGTGGTCATTTTGGTATGGGACATATTTGAAATTCGTATAAACGTTCAATGTATTTGAGAGCATTGCAATACTCTTGAAGATAAAATAAGCAACTAGCAATGATTTATATTAATTATTGTTTATGTGATCGCCAGATAAGTTGACTGTGCCATAATAAAA
>NW_019418381.1:0-15202 GCF_000390285.2 Anoplophora glabripennis | reverse complement strand
AAAGTCAACGTATTATATTAAATATATCTGAATGTTTGAAAATTCAAATTAGTGAACAATGTGATAAAAAAAATTAGGAAACGGATTAACGAATTTACTAAGATATCCAAAAAGGCCAATTTATCCCGTAATTAAAGAAGGATTGATCACGGTACAAAGAGGAAACGGAAATATACAAAATATTGAGATAAATTAAGCGGTTATTCTGATTATAATTATAAATATTTAGGTATTTTACGACATGATTTATTACAATGCGATTTTAAATATAAAAAACTTCGAGAATTGTATAGTAATTATATAGTAATATAGCTCGGAATATAGTATATCTAGATGGGACAGGGCTAAATTTTTCTGGACGTCTATGGATTCCGTATGCGGTTCGAATTGAGATCGTAACAACTATAAGACATACATGCAAAGTTTATAAATATTAAATATTTGTTTAACTATATTTTTTAAAGATCGAAAAAAGACCCTGCAGAATCCTTATGGAAAGTGGCTTTCAGCTAATTTTTTTGAAACTGCTATATGATTACTTGTTTTCGACCTACGGCCCACAGTGATTATAGTTGAAAATTTTGCGTCAAAATTTGTTCGACAGCATGGACAGCGGCCAAACTACTTGATTTCAGTTTTTTAATCGGGACAAGCATATGGTACCTACCTACTACTGGCGTACTTAAAGAATTTTCGAACAAAACTGGTATTTTTCTACGTGGGTGCTAGGTTCCGATTGAGAAAAGGAAAATTAATGTATTTTTTGTGTTTTGTTTTAAAGATACCATTTCCTTTGTTAAAAATAATTTTTATTAAAATGTTTTATTATGTTCACATTTAACGTTTGTTAACAGTTGTTTTCTTTCTTCGTGTTATTTGTTAATGAAAAATACAAAATAAACGTAGAAAGAAAGAAATAACTTTAAGAAACAAGTCGTTTTAATCAAGCAACCCGAAAGGAACAGAAAACTATGTCCACGTTTTTTCCTAGTTCCGCTAGAAGTAGTTCATTCACCAGCCATTTAAATTTCTGCAGGTAACAATTTCCCAGTTATTCGAAATTTGCAAATTGAATAAACTTTTTCGGCGACATAAAACGGAGTATTTTTTATTGCAAACACAGTGCAGAATCGCATACATAGGTTTTCAGAAGGAGAAATGGAGAAAAACTGAATTTAGACGATTAGTGCTATCTATCATGAATAAAACAAATTTTTCAGACAGATCCTACGTACTTTTAGCCATATACTTCGAATCTCGAATGGAGGTGTCTATTTCAGATTTCAAAGTTACCCACCTGCAAGGAATGGGAGAGAGAGAGATTAATTTTAGCACTAATGTATTTTTCCCTCGAAATGATTAAATTTTGATCATTGACATTTTTTTGTAGGGTGCTTATGTCCCGAGATATTTGGAGCTTTCAGGTTAAAAAATACGACCGTTGTAGTACAGGCTGACACAAATAAGTCAGCTTTTCTGACTGAGACAGAGCAGAGCGAGATTGAGAGAGAATGCATTCGACTGTAGGAGCTTTTCCCTTGCCGTGTCAATTGCGCATGGGAGGAGCTATTTCAGACGCAAACTTATTCGTGTCGTTTTATAGTGGCTTTTGTATTTTTTTATTTTATTGTATTTCTTATTTGCCTGTTTTTTTCAGTGTGAGTATTACGCCAAACTATTTTAATAAAATTAACCCTTCTGACGCAAGGGTGTATTTTATTATTTTTTAGATTTGTTTCACAGTAGCAAAGTATGCAATAAATAAAGAAAAAAAGAAAAACTATGACACAAATCAGTAACTTCAGAAATAGTTGTCATTAATAGACTGTTTGTAGAATTAAATACTTTTTCTTGTGATTCCAGTCAACTGTTTCTTATATCACGGCATCCTCGAAACTATATTTTGCTGTTTTTTTTTAAGTTTATAGAAAAACAGTCAACAGATAATATTTCCTCGGATGGTTCAAAAAAATCAGATCTTTTTATTGCATAAATTGTTAATATAAAGCCACGTATAGACTTGCGAGTTGAGCCGCTTGTAAGGCGCTCATGGAAAAAATGAATGCCCGAGCCTCCCATGAGCACTAAGTGAACCGGCATTGTTCGCGAGTAAATTCACGGCATCAATCATTTTGTATATTCGTTTGAAAAATGTCTGAACAAGAAATTTTGCTGTGATTGTTGCAAGCGGCGCAGATATAAAAGTAAGTCTTCATGCGCCAAGATCGCTATGATTTGATTAAAAATGCACTTCCACACTTGCCGGCGTGTATAGTAGTTTTGCCGTCTAAACTGACACTGAGCATTCCTTTGTGCTCGCCGGAAAAAACGACTCCAGATAGCTCACAGCGAGCGACTCATGAATAAGAAGTGCTTCTTATTTGTGGAAGGGCGAAATGGGCGGTGACTATTAGACGCCTTCATTATAGCCATCTTTCTCTATCGCACGGATTTCTATGACTTTCTTTATCGCTCTCACGTAACGGCCTATGAACCATGGGGACTTTCCGACCCTGTATACGCGGTTTAACTATTCAAGAATACGCTGTCAAAATTTCAATACGAAAGTCATATTCGTTCCGATTTTATGAGCCTAAAACAGAATGACGCCAATGAGGAAGAAGAAGGACAGTTATATGGTGCTGAATTCGCTGATTGACCGGAAAGCACTCTACATTATTGATAACGTTCTCTCAAATTTCTAATTTGCGGAAATTTTCAAACGCATTTTTCTCGAAACGACATTTTTTTAAATCACAGGGATTCTAGCTGAAAAAGTCGATTGTTATGAAAATTTAAAGTGTGTTTATTTATGAAATTACAAAAAACATAAGCCAACAATTGAGATATCATTTTAAGTGTTTTTTATTCAAAATATATCGATTCATATGTTAAAACTTTTCACAATTTTTACCCGCAATGAGGTTCATACTCCTAGAAAACATGTTAATAATGCAGGAAAACGATGATCTTCGGTGAACAGCAGCCAATAATAACGAGCGTTCAAATAAAAACGTGGTCGAAGGTGGCTCTGACACATTGGACGTAGGGAGTAGCTTATAGCGACCAACTTAACCTCATTTCTCAACGAGCTGTATAGCAGCTGTCAGTTTCAATAACGTTAATGACTATATTACTTTATTTTAAAGAATAATCGTGATAACAATAACAAACAATTAAAGGAGCTGCGGAAAGTGTCCCCCTCCTTGTTATAACAATAAATTAAAGCAGCTGCTGAAAGTGTCCCCCTTCTTGTTTCAAGCACTTTTCACACCTGTTCCTCAAAGAATTAAAGACATTTTCTAAGATGCTCGGGGTATTGTTAATTTCACGAATCTTGTCTATAAGTCGAGCCTGCAGATGGTTTAAATCAGGAATAGGCAGTTCAAAAATAGTGTTTTTAAGGTAAGGCCACAAAAAAAAATCACACGGCGTAATATCACATGACCTCGATGGAAATTCATGTTCAGCATTGAGACTTATTAGTCGATTTTGGAAAACTTCCCTCAACATATTCATCGTCTCGCCTGCCGTATGTGCCCTTGCGCCATCTTGTTGAAAGTAAAAGTTTGTAATTTCGTTTTCTTAAAGCTGGTTAACAAAAGGAGCGATAATTTCTTCTCTATACCTTTGCGCAGTAAGAGTACCATTTAAAAAAATAGGTCCACAAATCCTCCTTCGATTGAGAGCACACCAAACTCCAATTTTTTGAGCGTGTAGAGGGCCTTCGACAAAAAAGTTATCTGGTTTTTCAGAAGACCACATTCTCATATTCTGTGAGTTTACGTAACCACTTAAATGAAACCAGGCTTCATCAGAAAAAAAGGTGATATTATGAAGTTCACCGTAGTTGTTTAAAAACCATTCACAAAATACAGCCCGTCGCGGAAAATCAACTTCATGAAGTTCTTGCTGACAAGTTAAACGATAGGAGAACAAACGCAAATCTTTTTTTAACACTGTGTGGCAGGTACCGACTGATACTCCCACCATTTGTGATAAAACACGTACAGAAGTTCTTGGCGCATTTTCCATTATTTGTTGGACATTTTCTTTTAATTCTTCAGTCCGCTTTTTAGGTCGGCCGCTTCCTTCTTTTCTTGTTACACTGCCCGTTTCACGAAAAACATTAACACAACGCTGAACTGCACTTTGAAAAATTTTGTACTCAACAACGCCGGGAAATTGATTTTGAAATTCTATGAAACATTCCTCAATAGAATACTTCCATATTCCATCAATCTTGCGTCCATTTCTAAAGTAGGACTCTATGATAAACACTTTTTGTTCTTGAGAAAACACCATTTTAAACGCTTTTTAAAACGAAAATATTCAAATTGATAGCGGCGATATAGCGCTTTGACAGATGACGTTTAAGTTCATTTGCTATACGCTACGCCCTACGTCCAAATTTTCAGAACCAACTTGACCACGTTTTTATTTGAACGCTCGTTACAAATGACTTGAAAAAATTTGTAAATGTAGTTCAAAATATTGATAAAATAATGTCAAAGTGTGATCAAATTCTAATGAATTTGTACTACTCAAAAAAATTCATGATCAGTCTCCCAATGTGGTTTCTCCCCTTAAAGTAGTCCTACGGTATTATTCTTTTCAATAAAAACTGCACCCCTATAAAAATATTAGCAGATCAGGCGTTCATGACAATGTCAAACTCATAGTTGGCCTTTCAGGGCTCTAACCATGAGAAAATAGTTCAACCTGATTGTCCCGAATAGGCTTGCTTTTTAAAACCTCAAGTCCGTCACCGCAACGGCGCCGCACTTTATTATTTTTTTTTGTAGGAAGTCTAGATTTGAAAATGCATGCAAATTCCTGTTATCAAAAGCTTCCTTCCGAATAACATTAAGGTCTTATGAAGAATGTATAAAGAAGGCAGGCCTTATTTAGTACCAATTTACCGTACCTACATAAACAAAAAAATTCGTTGGTGTTCAGCGTTGTCCACAGAACTTTACCTATGTGACTCGTTCCGAAACTTTAAAAATAAGCTTACCCTGGATATGCCTCCCCTTACATCAACTTTACCAAAGGCGCATTCCGATACATTTTTCAAATCCGCCTATAAAAACTTGTAGTGTGCCCCGAAAATGAAATGCAAAGTAACTCCCTGATACCCTTTCAATTGCCAGGGCTACAAACATAAACCCGGAACCTAAAGTGGTAGTTCTGGATGCGGGGGTAGTCCTCACTCGGGGCGCGAGCCGCCCCCGCACAGCCTGTAGCTGGCTGTTCTCTATGTATTTATTCATATCTACAAGCCAGATGATGATATAAGTAGCGGCGAAAGTCGCGTTTTCTATCTAAATCACGCCGGCATACTGCGATGTGTGGCTGCTCCGGCTCCAGCCATAAATTAAACCGGAATTACTTTATATAATTTTGTTGAAAATACGAGGCGCTGCGGCGGTACTAATAAAATAATAATTCCGCCATGCACGGATCTGCATCTGCATACTTTATTGGGCTTTTTGCTACGCGGCTAATGTGATTTATTTCGACGTGGGAATCTGGAAGTTGCGTTATTGCCGCGCCTTTGTTTCGTATGTGCGATTATCGTTTATTAGAAATGTCGTATAGCCGTCTACGTAATAATGTATTACACTTAATATATAATAAAAAAAAATTCAGATGATCGAACTGGACTAGTCGACATTTTGCGTCATCATACAGAAATTTAACAATGAAGACATACTCTTATGATTTGCTCATATGATAAAATAAACCATACAAAAACAGAGACCAAAATGTAAATTTTCCAAATAAATTAATAGATATTTACGTAAAATATAGAGAAAACTAACAAAAAAAGGGATGTGGAACACAGAAAAGATTAAAATGAAAGATATATTTAAATATACCAGGGTGGTTCAAAAAACCGCTGACAGACTTCTAGGGTAGATAACACATGAAAAACTAAGACGAAAAGTCTTAATAAACAAAGGGTCGCAAATGTCTCCTTAACGAGATACAGGGCGTCAAAATTTCTGTAAAATTAAATATTGTCTGCAATAATTCCAAAATGCCCGAACATTTCTATTTCAAAGGGTCTTACCGGGTTTCCACGTGAAATCTGCACTGGCGTGTTTTTTAACAATGGTGTCTTTAGTGTGTTGCTTGTTGATAGAAATAACTTTTGACCAATTATCAGAGCTCTATCTTTGCTCATTTTTAAAAAATGGGGTTGCAACCCTTAACTTCATATCATTTTTCTATAAAACTATGATAGATATTTGAATAAATCCAACGGCATATGAAAGCTACTGATAAGAACTATATTGCATATTTTTTTCATAGTAAACAGTGAGAAAAAAAATTAAAAAAATGAAGGGTGGTTTCTTTGTGGCTATTTCTCGAGATACACTAACCAAAAAAATCACGTATAATCAGTGAGTGTGTACAGTATTGTGAACTGATAACTGTTTTGAAGTAAAATTAAATCGATTTTCGCATTTCTCGTCAAAAATATTGTTCGTATTTTCAAAGCTGCATATTTTCTAAAATAATGAATCGATTTTCAAAAAGTAAGAATCGATGTATAGATAATTAAAAGCCCTTTCTAATGACCCCCCACTTGACCTCCATTCCCATTTGAAAAAATTTAGGGGATAGCACCCCCACTTAGGGGGTTGAAGATTTTGGTTTGCTTTTTGAGCCAAAAGTTGTCCCCCTCAGAAACAAATTTGACCTGTTTTTGGATTTTGCCGAAAAATTCTTTACTACCCTATAATGCCTTCCGGTACGTTTTCGATGGGCTACCCTGTATATGTACTTTTCACATCAATTGAAGCTATAATAAGGCTAGAGAGTATAATATTCGGTTGGATATAATTTTGAATATTTTTTATTTTGTTAAAGCCTTTATATTATTGTAAGATGGAAGACAATAAAAAAAATTGTTGGAAAATCCAACAATTTTTTAATTTCGATTACAGTTAATACATTTATTTTGTATACCGTTATTGTCTTCCATTTTACAATAATATGAAGGCTTTAATAAAATAAAAAATATGGAAAATTATATCCAACCGAATATTATAATCTCTAGTCTTATTATAGCTTCAATTGATGTGAAAACTACATATATATGTAATGTCGAATATTTTAACCAGTCTTCACAATAATGATTTTTTTAATTTTCAACATACAATAAAATCTTCGGTCACATATTTAATATTTATTTATAATTATTTTTAAAATATAGAAACGAATCATTCACCCATGAACAATGTAGAACTTAACCTCTGCTTGACTGGATCAGCTGTTAGCTTGCGCACGCGCAATTGATTTTGTTCCATTTGTTCCAAGGTGACATTGGGATACAATATTCGTACCATTGTGAGTCTACAGGCATACTATAAAGATTTAATTTTCAGACTAATTATGACAAAATCGGATACCGATATCTTTTTATATAACATCTGTAAGTGTAATACGTCAGTTAAAACTTACACAAATATTGCAACTTCACAAAGATCTCACACATCACTGTCGTGGTATATTCTAAAGTTCTAACAAGTATCAGTTCACAATACTGTACCTAGCAACATAAAATGATTATTTTGAATATGATCCACCCATCGCAGATCTATGTAACTGCTATGCATTGTAGCTTAAGACTCACTGATTATACGTGATTTTTTTGGTTAGTGTATCTCGAGAAATAGCCACAAAAAACCACCCTTCATTTTTTCAATTTTTTTTTCTCACTGTTTATATAGTTGAAAAACTATGAAAAAAATATGCAATATAATTCTTATCAGTAGCTTTCATGTGCCGTTGGATTTATTCAAATATCTATCATAGTTTTATAGAAAAATGATTTTGAAGTTAAGTGTTGCAACCCCATTTTATAAAAAATGAGCAAAGATAGAACTCTGATAATTGGTCAAAAGTTATTTCTATCAACAAGCAACACACTGAAGACACCATTGTTAAAAAACACGCCAGTGCAGATTTCACGTGGAAACTCGGTGAGACCCTTTGCTATGTGTAGTTAGCACCTTAAGACCAATGTTTGATGTACTGCTCAAAATTGTATGAGCAGCAGTGACGTAGAGACGGGGTCAACGTGACCCTTTTTTAAAAATATTTTCTACGGCACTGCTATTTTTGTAAAACGGGCACTATTTTCGTGTAAAGTGTTCAATTGTCTATCGAATTGCAGACAATGTTTAATTTTACAGAAACTTTGACGCCCTGTATCTCGTTAAGGAGGCATTTGCGACAATATATTTATTAAGACTTTTCGTCTTAATTTTTCATGTATTACCTATCCTAGAAGTCTGTCAGCGGTTTTTTTTAATAACCCTGTATAATAAGTTTTGAAGCAAGAGATAAAATCATTCAATGAATCGTACCAAGCTGTCAAAATTGTGATAAAACATTTATTTATAAGAACATTCATTCATTAAAAAAGTTAAATCAAACTGTATAGCATAATTTAGTCAAAATTCACAATTAAGTTAAAAGTTAACGTATAGAGAGGTTAAAGGTATAAAATGCTCAGAAAAATTTATAGAATCTAAATATATAAAGATCATGCTTATTAGAACATGCATAAAGCCAGTATTTTAAAATTAAAAAAATCCTCAAAAGTTTAGTTTGACATTTCTGTGGCAACGAGTCATTTGTTTTAGTTTAATAAAAGTAACAATCGAGCTCGAAGTAGCGAGTCTCTCATAAGTTTTCAAGCAAGAAACATCGTTAATTTTGTATCTGAAGTAACAAAAGCATATCAGTAAAAATCAACAAGTTAATTAAAATTACCTATCTAGACACCAAAATCGCTAAACGTCAGTCATTTTGAGTAATGTCAAATGTCAGAAGCAAACAATATTCACACAGTGCTGAAATCCATAAAAGTTTTTGATCACAACGAGTAGTGCACAAAAAGTTTCGACACTAAAATTTGAACAAGGAATATAGTGTGAAATAAATAAAAGTTAATAAAATCATAAAGTGTAGTAAAGTGGCAGCAGCACAGTTTCTGGAAATTCACGTACGAGTTTGAAGACGACCAGGCAGCGATCTCTATGAACCGCAGGTAGCAGAGGAATGCATCATAGATCCGGAATTCGACTATGAAACCAGCGTAACGACCAACAGAATTGTGAGTTGTCTAACTACAAATTTGGCCAAATTAAACAGATAAATTTCAAAACAATCGCATATGCATACAACATACAATCAAATTTCATTTCTAAGTTTAATATGTCGACATAAAATGTTCAAATCAAAACATTGCAAATATAGATAAAAGGGTGAAATTTAGTGTAATTATTATTATTAACTTAGGTTAAGTAGAAATTTGTCAATAATAAAGTTTCATTTGAAAAGTTGTAATATATCCAGATTTGTAAACTTTGAATCTATCTTTCACTTTTAAAATAAATTAAAGTGAAATTAGACAAGACAGAAATAAAGGAAACCACATTCTATAGTTGAGTCAGCTCTATACAGAATAAATAATTACAAAATATTAAAAATTTATGGCGCCCAAATAAATAAAATCATAAATTAAATTTCAATCATCATATTCATTCATTCAAAACATAAGATAACATAATAATACGAACACATCTTATCGTAGCTAAATACGGAAATAGGTTACGTTGTAAAGTTATAAGCTAACACCATACAAAACATTAAATACTACCGTACATTTTATTGTAAAATCAAACTTTAAACTATTAAGTATTAATTAAATTATTTCGATTCTAGTAAAAACAAATACTTCACACATAAAAATGACAAGTTACCTATAGTATTCCGTACCTAAAGTCAAAGGTCATTAACCCCGAGATTAACAAACTAAACGTAGTGCTTTAAAAAATAGTAATACATACTTATTAAAAACTTGAAATTATTTAAAAACATTTTAAAACTATGAGATGAGTAAACAGTAATTAAGTTTTTTAGTAACATTCTACCCCCCCNTCATAAATTTAGTGCAGATCTTGACGACATATTAAAAGAACATGGGTATGACCGGGATTTCCTGTGATTGTACCGGGAATTAGCTGTATGGTCCCGTATTTCGGATTTGCAAGTATAACTCCCGGAATATATGTACATATATATATATATAAATATAATAAAACAATTGACTGCTGAATTTCGAAGATATAAACCAAACTTTGCTGTTTGTTGTTTTTTAGGTTCCCCTCATTTTTTATTACAATCGCACAAATGAGATTCCTGAAGAATTCCTGAAGTTATAGCAATTGAATCTGGTATGAAATTACTTAAAGTAACATATTTATATCTCTCTAAAATCAGCTCTAAGAGATTACCATTAACACCGACAATCATAATCAATAATCGAAAGGCTTAGAAATGAATGAATATTCTTTGTACATAGAAACATAAATATCCTGACTGAAAAATACAAGGTCTGTTAAAATCAACATCTTTTACAAAATTCATGGTGGAAATTGGTATTATTTTATTTATTTTTTACAATAAATGATAATGCTTCAAAAAATTGCCAAAATAGCAAAATAGTGCTTACAAGATATTACTGAGACGAGACTAATTAGACACATTACTTTTATCACCTGCCTTATACCTGTGCTATATTCTATTTTTCCAGATAATGGTTTGTTTATTAAACAATATATACAACGGTTTGCTTACAGATTCACAGGAAGATTAAAAAAATAATTGCAGAGATTCCTTTAACACCAGATCCTTTGTTTACATCTAAATTTCTCGAAACATCACGAATTTTTATTTTGTATTTGACAATATATTAAAGCGTTACGTATTATACAGAGCCTTCATAAATGATTACAAGCCACGTGACCAGTAATTTTATTTCTATTGCAATGGCAAATAAATTTTGGCAAAATTATGAAAACAATAAGGTCAAGGTTTGTTTAAAATACAACATTCTGCTTCACCGGATGGTGATTGGTGTAATTTTTCATGACATTTTATTCAACCAATCGGCCATCGCATTATCTCGTGCGTAGGTGTAACTTTTTGTCTTTGTTCATTGTAAACGTATCTTTAATATTTATAACGCTAAAATTTAGGGATTTTTAGTTGACAATATTAACCGTTCAATGCCGGTTGGCTAAGTTCGACGTCCTCGTGGCTTGTAAACATTTATGAAAGTTCTGTAGAATTTATATTGTCCTCATGAACAATTATCCACGCTCTTAGTGTCAGATATTTGTGCTGAACAAAACTAAATACAAAATTAAACCCTTTGACTAATCCTTTTGGGGCAAAGGGTTATTGATTCAAAATTTATTTTTCTTTTCTTATTAATAAAGAAGAATGAAAAAAATAATTAATAAATAAATAATTAGACAATGACATGTCTCAACATGTTGACGGTTACCTGGAGTGTCAGATATTAGAAAAAAGTGTCATTATTAATTTATTTTATTAAAATTAATTCCAGGTTACTGCCCGTATTCTTATTGTTTTAGACAAAGAGAATAATGCGATTAGATCATTGTAGAAGTTAGTTTTCGCTTCTATTTAAAATAATATAGATAACTTTGCAGAAGATGTTAAATACGCATCTTCACATCGCGATACCATGATTATGTCTTAAGTTTTATACATTTATATATTTTTTTGTTTGTAAATGTTGGTATTACAATTTCCTTATAATTCTAAATCGTTTATTCAAAATAATCTCCAGTCATTCAAAATCAATTACAGCAAAAGTATGAGGATGGGGAAATTGTAATGCAGGAATCTTTTCATCATTAACATCTTTACCGTTAGCCGATGTAAAGATAATTAAAAAAAAAACCTCTTCAAAATAACAACTTTTATACACTATATCTCGGAAATGCAACGTTAATGAAAAAACTACCCCCACTAAATCCAAGACCTCACACCTCACATCACTTTTTTTTATGTATAAAAGGAACACCCTGTGGATATTACACTTTCTTTATAACTCGAATTGTTTATCATCTTTCAATTTAACATCATCTCCAGTTATTCAAAATGTGTTTCCAATATAGAGCCATCTTATTCCAGCCTAGCTGTAAACAGGGTTGTATATCGGCGACTTAGGGCCTTACTGCCGTTCGCGAAATAGCCGTCGTGCCAATTATGAAAGTTTAATAATCGAAATTAAGTCCGCCCCGTCGAGTAGTTCGCGTTTACGGTGTTGTAATGGGGAATAACGGACGCGCTGATTGATCGTAACGGCGTCGAGGACAGACGAAAAGACGAGCGGCCCCATAAAAATTAATCGCTCGAGCGACTGCGGAATTAGTTGGCCATGACAATTACAACACAATAACCGTAAAGCGGGCCGTTAAGACAAGGGAATCCACCGGCCAAAAAAAATACGCCATAAAGATAACTATAAAACGCAATAAAAGCCCGATTTGGATGCGAGCGGAGAAATTCGGCTGAACTCAATTAATCAATAAAACAGTAAAACGCTCCCCCGTCGCCGTTAAGAGTGTAGCGAGGGGAGGAGTGGGTTAAGGCGGGGGGCCGGGGGCCGAAATGTGCGGTTTCGAGACGCTAGCCTAGGAGAGAACGGCAGCGCACGCGGGTTGTGGTCGCCGAGGAATCTGCCGCTATTATATTGAACACTGGCTTACGACTACACACTCCGAGAGGCTTTCTCTCAATGCTTATGCTTTTGCTGCTTTTGCATGCCTCATCCTCGTCTCGGGCGTTTGCACGTTACCGACGTAATCAACACATACCGAATACATGCTACCAATTTTATTAAATTCTCCCTTATCTACGGTACTCGACGGGAACCTTCGATCAATCCGAGAAGTATGCCGGCATCGTACGGTCAGGGTATTTTTGGCGGCTGGAGCTCCGGCTGAAGTTCTTGTCTCTGTTACGTTGTTATTTTCTCACTTTCGATTCGATATACAAAATTTTATTGAAACGAAAATTTGGCAGTAGAATCAAATTTCAGCGTCCGCACTTGTTTCACGGAAAATTACATATTTTTGGGGTACTACATATTTCTTTCACAATTTTTCAATCGTTAATAACACATGCCGACAAAATTTGCTCGACCCTCTAAGCCAGAAACCAGAATGTACCTACTTTTCCGAAGGATTTTGGTGCGCTGAATTCGAACCCGAAGTACAAATTTCTCAATTGGCTCTGATTTTCGAGATATTCCAACCTAAAAGTGCTAAAATCGCGATTTTTTTGACATATTTGAGGTTATGTTACATGGATGGGTATTTTTTTTGCTAAAACCATTAATGGGGTCTTAAAGTAATATACTTACTTTTTAAAACGCACTCCAATATCATTTTTCGTTTTTGAGAAATCGCATGTTGAAATTTAGTAGTTTGACTTATTTTTGAATAAACTGACACAGCACCACAATCCTAAAATCGGCACCAGTAAATAAGGATCTTAAATGTTTTTGGGGTTGCTGATCATGAATCTGAACTCCAAAATACTATATCACGTCAAATTTTGCAATAACTTAAAATAATGTCTAAAAATTCGATATATGGCCGATATATTACGCATATCAATCTGGAAATATATTTACACGCAAAAGACTCTAATATGCTCAATCCCGAACTCATAAACCCTAAGCCCAAAAACCCATAGCCCATAAAGCCATAAACCCATAAATTCTTAACTCATAAACTCTAACTCCATAAACTCTAAAAATAGAGAAATAAGTCAAACTACTAAACTTCAACATGCGATTTCTCAAAGACGAAAAATAATATCGGAATAAATCCAAGTGCATTTTAAAGAGTAAGTATAGTACTTACTAAAAGTGCTAAAATCGCGTTTTTTTTATATATTTGAGGTTATGTTACATGGAAAAATATTTTTTTTGCTAAAACCATTAATGGGGTCTATTAGGTTAAGGATATCGAAAACCAAAGCCTCGGATTCGCATTCAGCGCACCAAAATCCTTTAGGAAAATATATTCGTGTTGTTGGGTTAAAATCTTGTCGGCCTGTGTAATCAATCATTGCTTGCTGTAGTATGATTAAATAAGTGCAGATATCCCTATCGACTTTTATCTTTGTCATCTTTGTCATGCAGTACCAAACACGGCAATGTTTATTATTATATGTATTTTAAAGCTAAATTCGAAGAGGTAATTACATATTTAGATAGCATTGTGTGTCCCCGTCATAGATAAAGCCACGTAAATTGTAAACAAATATATAAAAAAAATAAACGGTATAGATTTAAACGTTTGTCTTTCTGATCTAATGAGAACCTCGATTGGACAGAAATTTAAAAAACAGTGGCACTGTAATGACTATGCGTAGGCTCAAATTCTTAGGCCAAATAAAAACTGTTGGCGTTATCTCCACAAAATTTACAGAAATTATTGAAAAACTACTATTTTTGTAACCTTGGAACAGGCGTCCTTTTTGGGATACTTGATCAACGCGATAACGCGAAAATGAACTGCCAACATTACTGGAAGACTTGATCATTGCCCAGAATAGACGATTCGGTGGTAGTATGTGAAGTACTTGACCGTAATTTCAATGGTTGCTGGATCAGTAGAGCTGTTCCGGTAAACTGGCCTGTTAAATCACCGGATTTTTTTTGTAGGGCTATCTCAAAGACAAAGAACCACCAACGTCAAAATATGATTAAACGAATCAAAAATGGTTGGCAATTCAAGCAGACACACTACTTAGTCGTGTACAGTCATTTAAAATGCGGATTAATAAATGCATTGAAGTCGAAGGCCATGATTTTCAGCACTTACTTTAACCGAAAGATGATGAGGCGACGCGCGACGAGACTCATTTAAATCAAGCACCCTATAAGTAAGAGGCGAAAAGACTCACATAAATCAAGTACCTTGATATGTGAGAGGCGAGGGAGGTCACCGAAATCAAGCACGCTGATACGTGAGTGGCGAAGGGACTCAATACTGAAGGGAAGAGAAAACTACTACGTTCACGTCGTTGCTCCTGAGTTACACTAACAGTAGTTTATTCACCAGTCATTTACATGTAACAGTTTCCCAGTTATTCGAAATTTACAAAAGGAATAAACTTTTTTGACGACGAATTTCGAGTATTTTCATAAAACGTGATATTTTTTTATTGCAAACGTATTATACAGGGTGGTCCGAACTTTATGCAGGAAACTTCGAGGGTAGATAGATCTCTTTAAAATAATATGTGTTTGCCTGGAATGGCCCCGTTTACAGGGTGTTGAGGTTTAAAAACA
>NW_019418380.1:12666-14008 GCF_000390285.2 Anoplophora glabripennis | reverse complement strand
TCAAAATTGGGGAGTATGTAAAACATGTCGAAATATGATGAAAACCTTAGCAGAGTTTTTGTCAGTGGCGGCCCCTAAGGAAGATACAGACCCTATAAGGGGTAACTCAGGAAACAGTTTTTATTGCTTATCTTCAAAACGGTCTAATATTAAATCGCGAAATTTTGGAGTTGTACATATTATAGTCCAGACGGCATCTGTTCAAAGAGTCCATATTTGGGTGAATCGTATATCCACGGAGATTTTTGGATTTTTGACTTCCAAATATCACTAGGAATGAAAATTTTTCTATGCGCATAAAAAAAACGTGGGCTTAACTTTTGGCGGTACAATATGACAAAAAAATTCGAAAAATGTCATATTTTTCTTCCTATTTAATTATGTATCTTTTCAAGAGTTGATTTAAGGCGAAAATGGAAGAGGAAAAAAATGTTTGTAAATCGATTGAATCATGATTATTATTGTAAAAATCGAAAAAATCGTCAAAAATGGGGTTAAAAAACATTATTTTTTTTGGGAATATTTTTGGGGTCTTTAAGTTGGGTATAGGACCTTCATACTTGGCTCAAGAAAAGTTCATGTTATGTAGAATCATCACACCAAATTTCAACAAAATCGGTTTAATAATAATTGCATAATACTTAATTTTGCAACCCAGATTTTGAAAAAAAAATTACCAATTTTCAAAATTTTGCACAGCAAAAACCAAGGCCCTTAGATATTTGAAAATTTAATCACATATAGAAGGGCTCTCAAGCTTTCAAACGCTTTTTGAAAAATTCGAATCCGTCAATTAGGAGAGCTCTGGCGCTTCGGCCTGCTCGAAATTGAATCGGCGAGTTCAAAACATTTTTAATATATCAGCTTCTAGAGATCCGATTTTGACGAATTTTTTAAAATCGATGTCTCGCGATTTAAAAAAAACAATTAGCGTATTTTCAAATGCCTATCGTTAATATTAATTATTGGTCTTTCAGCAGTCCGATAATTATTTACCTTTAAACTTCCTTTAATTATCCACTTTATTTTTTTATTGTATCAAAGGTAAGTGCATAAACTTATATACTGTTTATCAAGATCAAAAACAATTTTATTTAAATATTCTAAAATTGTTTAAAAAACAATTATTTTTAAAATATGTCGAAAATTAGTAATTAATTAATTAATTATTAATTTAATCATCATTTCTTTTATGATTAAAGTATAATTCAAATATTATTTACTGTTTAAAATATAAGCAAATGAGAAATTAACTCATTATATTACAAAAATACAAAATTATAGTACAAAAATTCGACCAATGTTTAAACAAGCGCCAGAGCTCTCCTAATTGACGGATTCG
>NW_019418380.1:0-12521 GCF_000390285.2 Anoplophora glabripennis | reverse complement strand
ACGGTATCTGTTTCAAAAAGCCATATTTGGGTGAATCGTATATCCACGGAGATTTTTGGCTTTTTGGTTTTCAAATACCACTAGAAATGAAAATTTTTCTATGCGCAAAAAAAAACGTGGGCTTAACTTTTGGCGGCACAATATGTCAAAAAAATTCGAAAAATGTCATATTTTTCTTCCTATTTAATTATGTATCTTTTCAAAAGTTGATTTAAGGCGAAAATGGAAGAGGAAAAAAATGTTTGTAAATTGAATGAATCATGATTATTATTGTTAAAATTGAAAAAATCGTCAAAAATGGGGTTAAAAAACATTATTTTTTTTGTGAATATTTTTGGGGTCTTTAAGTTGGGTATAGGACCTTCATTTATTTTTAAAATATGTCGAAAATTAGTAATTAATTAATTATTAATTTAAACATCATTTCTTTTAAAGTATAATTCAAATATAATTTATTGTTTAAAATATAAGCCAATGAGAAATATTACAAAAATACAAATTTATAGTACAAAAATTCGACAAATGTTTAAATAAGCGCCAGAGCTCTCCTAATTGACGGATTCGAATTTTTCAAAAAGCGTTTGAAAACTTGAGAGCCCTTCTATATGTGATTAAATTTTCAAGTATCTAACAGCCTTGGTTTTTGCTGTGCAAAATTTTGAAAATTGGTAATTTTTTTTTCAAAATCTAGATTGCAAAATTATTATGCAGAATCTATAGAACCGATTTTGATGAAATTTGGTGTGATGATCCTACATAACATGAACTTTTCTTGAGCCAAGTATGAAGGTCCTATACTCAATTTAAAGACACCAAAAAAATTCCCCAAAAAGTAATGTTTTTTAACTTCATTTTTGGCGTTTTTTGGTGATTTTTTCGATTTTTACAATAATAATCATGATTCATTCGATTTGTAACTAGTCATATTTTGTAAAATTTAATTACAAACACTTTTTTCCTCTTCAATTTTCGCCTAAAATCAACTCNTAGAACCCTTAGTCCCGATATATATGAGAAAAAAAACGGTTTTTGCTCGTAACTCGGAAATGGCTGGAAATATAAACAAATCTCCCCTTGGTTCTGAGTAGAGCACTCGGTGGGTGAGGCAGAGCACTATTGGTAAACAAACAATAAGAAATGGATTTGCACAAATTAAATGTATTGTTGTTTCAGTTGCTTTATGTTAGGAATAAAACTCTGGTTCTAAATTTAGAGCAGATTATATATATTTTCATTAAAATATTTCAACATCTACATTATACCTACATACATTTTCCTGTTTATATTTGTATAAATGTCTACATTACGAATTGTCAATTGTAAGGTCGACGGAGAAGCATAGCACTGCAGTATCATCGTTGTCCACGTCAAGTAAAGTGACAACCATTGTAGCATTCAGCTATAAAACAAATTAGTATAGTCAACATTAGTTGCAGTAGTAGAAGGGAGAATAGAAACGGTATGGAAACTCTGATGCTCAATATTCTTTACTTTACTCACCTCAGAATATTCTTCAGCTAAAACACTGGCGTATAAATAATCAACGTGTCCCCCAGCTGCCACTGGACATACCGTGTTTTGAATTCCATCACAAGTATCGTCTTCGAACACGACTGTCACTGATACACCGTCTGATCCTGTTGATACAGATTTCGCCTTAATGCGCTCCAATTTGACAGCTAGAAATTAACGAGACAATAGAAGATATTAAATTGTAATGATTGTAAGATTTTTTTTGACTTAAATTGTTGTGTTGCGTAAAGAAACGTGTTTTTGCACTCCTCTGTTAATTACCAACGCTATATTATTTTGCAGTATTTCTGTTTCTTCACAAACCAGGAATACCAAAAAACTCAAGATTAAAACGATCAGCATGATAGCAATCATGACCCTGGATGCTCGTACGACTAATTTTGTTGAATTTATAACTTCGTTATCAGAAGTAATTACAAACTCGTTTCTGATTGACCGAATATAACTCAAAATTACTTAAATTTGCGACTTTTTTGTTTAATAAAACGTATTTATAAATACTTACGGGTATCAAAGGAAATCAATATAGAATAATTTGATCCAAGTCCGACTACACATGGTCCCGTTGTACACTCTGTGCCGTCTATGGTCACTGTTACTTCTGGTAAAAGGAGATCCTGACCTGTAAAAAATTTTTTGGAAATTATTTGCATTGCTTTTATATGCATTTACTAATAGGTAAAATAAATGCTCAAATACATTTGAATATTTATAATATAAGAAGCTCATATTATTTTTATTTCAGAGTAAGAACCGTCGAGCTAAAGAATTCTACACTACCTAAGTAGGCCATTTTGGAAATTCATAAGTTAGGATCTTGTAAATTATGAAAATGGTTAATTAAGTAAATTGTTAACTTAATGTCGAGCGGCTCGAGCTGTTTTAATAATATTTTGAAAAGAGAGAAAATTTGTATTACTAATTTTATTTGTAAATAACTATAAAGGGTTTATTACAACAAACTTTTGCAAATAGTATCACCGTGTACTCAGATTTTTATTTCAACGGTGGTTTCATTGTGATCATTTTTATTTCAACTTTGTTATTTGCTGAACGAGAAAATTCAATAATATGTCGAACATACGTATGAAAAGAGGTTGCAAAGGAAATAATAATAATAATACAGTGTCTCTTCTCAAAATACCTAACGACATATCCAAAATATGTATTATAAATGATCTACTATTATAGTATAAATGGTTAAAATATACTTACAAGATTGTACATCTGTCGAATAAGCATAATTTACCAAAGCTAATAAAACCAAAGATGCCAAGACCTTCATTCTCGTACTTTTAGCTTTAGGTCACTAATATTAGACACTGAAGATGTAATGAGAAACTACACTGTGCCGTCTACTTTTATACTAAATGCCATGGATTCGATAAGATTTTCTACGGTGATTAGTATTCTTTTTCAATGCATCCGTTATTATTATCATACTCGACCCGAAAAACCCGAAATTGCGATAAGTAGTGGAATTTTTTACATAAAAACATATTGAAATTAATTTTTATTGGCAATAATCTACACAAGTGTTACAAAAATAATGCAACGAAGTTCAACAGCTGATAGTAGGTAACTCATCAAAATAAGAGGAAAAGTTTCCGCTTCAAAACAATAAAACGAAACAGGACCAATATTTTTTTCTTTCAAAATCCCTAAGGACCTTGCTTGCAATCCCTAAGCACCCGGAGAAATTATACAATCACATGCAACACCCGCGAAAGCCTAAGAACTAACATATATTTAAAATTTAGTATTAAATAGGAATTATTCAAGACAAATGAAGCATATTATAATCAAACTTATGTTTTCTTGAAAGAAAATTGTAGCAAGTCAGAGAATGGTGTAGGTGGGAAGTAGGAGCCACTTACACTCTGTGTATACACATCTCGTGTGAGTAACGACGAGTAAAGCAGCTGGATCCTGGATCGCTGAAAGGACATAATGATGAGGACCATCGTCATTCAAGTCCCCAGTAGTGATATCAAATACAGTTACTTTTTAGTACTCAGAGTAATTCGTTACTTTTATCTTGAGTACTCGTTACTTTCGTATATTATGTATAGTCGGGCCGGCACGATATGCGGCTTTTTTTATACGCCGACTTCCCGCAAAAGTCAACCACACGCTCGAAATACCCTACACTGTCAATATTAGCAAATAAAATTTTATCCATCGTGGCTACATCTGTTCCAAGTGAACGTATTTCCTCTAAGGCAGGTCAAATAATAACAGAACGGCGCAATAATAGATTATTAAAATCCAAGTATGTAAACAAAATAATTTTTCTAAACTGCAACGATTTTTTGTTTATTCATAAAACTTTGTAGTAGCAGGCATTCGCACAAAACAGTAAATAGTTTTGAATTGATAAATTACGTTATTTGTTATTTTGGATATTTCTATTTTTATAAGACAAGAGTAGAATATATATATATTGTGTTTAAAATAAATAAATTTAAAAAATAATTGTTTATTTAAATGTTAATAAATATATAAATAATTTAAGTTTTGTATGTTTATATATTATTTACGTTCTTCAGGTGCATAGGTATCTACTATACTGCAGCAAACTACGAATTAAATAATTACATTGATTAATTACTGATTAAATATATNAAAGAGACAACTAGTTAAAGAGATACAGGGTGTTCAATGTAAAATATTATTTTAGTTTATTTCCATTTATTTCTTAATAAATGCAAATATCTACACAAAATTTTGAGGTTTGGGGTTCTTTGGGTAGAGGAATTGAAATTTGTTCACATTTTGGTGATAGTTCGTAGAGGGCGCTAGCTGCCGTAGATTGAATGTGTTGAAACGGCATAATTTTTTTTGTACATTAAGATACCTCATCTTTGGTATAAAATTCTTATTTTCCTACGCTTATTATTTTCCCATGAGGAACTTGCACACAAGTTTTTTTGGAAACATGAACGGAACACCCTGTGTATATGGGCTGTTACAAATTCGTTTCTCACTGCAGGGATCTCGAAAACAGTAAGAGATACAAACTAGCTTAAATGGGGGCAAAGTTGCGTAATCAGGGGACCAACATTGTGCCTCTAAAAAGTCAGGGCTAACATGATTAGTTTTCGAAATATTTGAAAAAAAAACGAAATTTTGGAAATCTGTTTTTGTTTCATTTCAGCCTTGTTTGTTTTCGTCTCCCAGGACCATCATCAACTTCATTTTTTTAAATACGACCCTAGAAGTTTTATTACATGTTTTGCAAGCCTTCATGACCCCCAACATTGTACTGCCTCAGTCCGAACCAGATTCAGACGTTTTGTCTCGAAAAATTCATTTTCAGTGTATTTCAGTAATTAAATAAAACCTAAAACACCAAAAAATGTTGGTATTTAAATAATTCCTATTAAAGATAGCGAAAAAAATTATTTGAAACAAAATAAACACGTTTATCTCTGCTGATAAGTATTTGCCAATACAATTCCATGTCTTACATACGACGTTGGTAAAAATTGATTTTATCTGCACTGTACTGCGTGCTCTTTTGCACGTAATAAAAAATGATCGGACCTAATTCAGTCTAATTCATCAATAAATCGTAAGTTGAGAGAAAAAAGCAACTTTAAACCGGATGTAGGAAGTTGACATCACGAACTGCACCGACAGTGGTTCTACCAAACCGTTTATTATTTTTGCGTTATCCCTAATAAAAATTACTGAAATATCGAAGCCTTTTGGGGTCATTGTTATTACGTAATAACAACACGGTTTTGGACAAAAATTGCTCATTTCCGACTACTGGGTTTATACAGGGTGTCCCGAAATTAATGAGACACAGACCATGAGTACATTCCTTACATCAAAATAATACGATTCAGCCAAACTTATCTAGGTCCATTTGTGGCTAATAAAAAAGTTACAGGGCGTTAAAGTTCAAATTTTGAATTCGAAATTCTTAAAATTCTTTTGAAAATTTGGATGAGGGGGTTTTCTGGGACGAGAAAAACGAATCCGTACTTAATTTTGCTGTAGACGCTAGAGGGCGCTACGAAATGTACTCTTGGTTGATAAAAACTGGTTATAACATTTTTACCAGTGTGTGTACGAAAGTTTTGATAGAAAAATATTGTCCTCCTATCTATTTTTCACAAATAAGGGATACTTGTTTTATGTCGATAAATTTAACCGTTTTCGATTTATTTCTTGTTTCACAGACATAAGTTTGGTTTTGTTAGGTTGGTAGTTTAGATATACCAAAGAAAAGTCACGAACTGGGATTCTAGGTAAAACGTCAATCCTCTGAGCCAATGACGTTTATATTATTCATGTATTTATGTACTTCGAACGATTTAGAAGGCATTCTGTTCTGTTTGCGAATTGAAAAGAAATACCTAGTTCTTTTCAGAACTCAAAAATTCGTTTATGCAGAAAATGTTGAAGATATTCAACTTGTGGTGGGAAGTACTAAGTTTGTTTCGTTACTTCTCTTCAAACAGATACAGCGATAAATTGTTTATGGTTTGAATTATGTAATATACAATAACTTCACTGCTCGGACTCTGGCTCTTGAAATTATTTCAAGGTTTTTTGATATAATCCAAATAAATAATGTAGTCAATTCTAACAACAGACTTCTTGACTTAGTGATCACTAATTATCACAACCACAGCCAAGTTGGAAAATCTATTGATATTATTTTAAAGGAAGATGCACATCATTTCCTTTAAAACCTTTACAACAACATAATGATAATACCTAAAATCGAAATAACATTAAAATACCTACAAATTTTACAAATTTTCAACATGCAAGTAATTGTGATGATACAGTTGAAAATATGCTTTAATTTACTATTTATTGCTTTAAAAACAAATTCAGATTTATCAAACATTTCGTCCTGTATTTTTTCTTTCAATACTTGTAAATTTTGAGGTCTTTAATGATATATTTTGTTGAAGTGTTCCCATAAGATATGTCTAAAGGACTGTTTTCTGGCCACCTAAGGTTTCTAATAATATTTTTTAGTGTTCGTTGACGGTATTCGTCCTCTAAAATAAATTTTCTGATATTCCTGAAGAACTTTTGCACATTATTACAGTTTAATTATGTTTTATTTTTCGTTATCAGAATAACCCATTTTAATTTTTTTTAATTTTTAAATTAAAATGGATTGTTCTGATAATAGACTAGGCGATATTTGTTTTGGTTTGGGTGAATAGTATATCCACGGAGATTTTTGGCTTTTTGGCTTTAAAATATCACTAGAAATGAAAATTTTTCTATGCGCATAAAAAAAACGTGGGCTTAACTTTTGGCGGCACAATATGTTAAAAAAATTCGAAAAATGTCATATTTTTCTTCCTATTTAATTATGTATCTTTTCAAGAGTTGATTTTAGGCGAAAATGGAAGAGGAAAAAAATGTTTGTAATTAAATTTTACAAAATATGACTAGTTACAAATCGAATGAATCATGATTATTATTGTAAAAATCGAAAAAATCGCCAAAAATGGGGTTAAAAAACATTACTTTTTAGGGAATTTTTTTGGGGTCTTTAAGTTGGGTATAGGACCTTCATTTATTTTTAAAATATGTCGAAAATTAGTAATTAATTAATTATTAATTTAAACATCATTTCTTTTAAAGTATAATTCAAATATAATTTATTGTTTAAAATATAAGCCAATGAGAAATATTACAAAAATACAAATTTATAGTACAAAAATTCGACAAATGTTTAAATAAGCGCCAGAGCTCTCCTAATTGACGGATTCGAATTTTTCAAAAAGCGTTTGAAAACTTGAGAGCCCTTCTATATGTGATTAAATTTTCAAGTATCTAACAGCCTTGGTTTTTGCTGTGCAAAATTTTGAAAATTGGTAATTTTTTTTTCAAAATCTAGATTGCAAAATTATTATGCAGAATCTATAGAACCGATTTTGATGAAATTTGGTGTGATGATCCTACATAACATGAACTTTTCTTGAGCCAAGTATGAAGGTCCTATACTCAATTTAAAGACGCCAAAAAAATTCCCCAAAAAGTAATGTTTTTTAACTTCATTTTTGGCGTTTTTTGGTGATTTTTTCGATTTTTACAATAATAATCATGATTCATTCGATTTGAAACTAGTCATATTTTGTAAAATTTAATTACAAACACTTTTTTCCTCTTCAATTTTCGCCTAAAATCAACTCTTGAAAAGATACATAATTAAATAGGAAGAAAAATATGAGATTTTTCGAATTTTTTTAACATATTGTGCCGTCAAAAGTTAAGCCCACTTTTTTATGCGCATAGAAAAATTTTCATTTCTAGTGATACTTTAAAGCCAAAAAGCCAAAAATCTCCGTGGATATACGATTCACCCAAATATGGAAACTTTGAAACAGATACGTCTGGACTATAATGATAAATCCCATGTATTTTTAAAGGAAGGTTCGTTTCTGTAGTTTTTGCCTGCTTGTGTGCGAGAGAGATAGAGTTATAGTGTGCGATAGAGATAGAGTAACTTTGTCCTCATATAGGGTTTTTTTCTCTGTCTCTCTCTCTCTCTGCTGTCTTCAGGAGTCTCTGGGGCTTCCCCAGCATCTTCAGGACATCTAGGGAGGGAGCGTGGGGTAGAGCGCGTGGACTTTTTCGCCTTCGTCATCGAGCTATGATGTCACAACGTATGAGAAAAAAAAACCGGTTTTTGCTCGTAACTCGGAAATGGCTGGAAATATAAACAAATCTCCCCTTGGTTCTCTGAGTAGAGCACTCGGTGGGTGAGGCAGAGCGCTATTGGTAAACAAACCATAAGAAATAGATTTGCACAAATTAAATGTATTGTTGTTTCAGTTGCTCTATATTAGGAATAAAACACTGGTTGTAAATTTAGAGCAGATTATATATATTTTCATTAAAATATTTCATCATCTACATTATACCTACATACATTTTCCTGTTTATATTTGTATAAATGTCTACATTACGAATTGTCAATTGTAAGGTCGACGGAGAAGCATAGCACCGCAGTATCATTGTTGTCCACGTCAAGTAAAGTGACAACCATTGTAGCATTCACCTACAAAACAAATTAGTATAGTCAGCATTAGTTGAAGTAGTAGAAGAGAGAATCGAAACGGTATGGAAACTCTGCTGCTCAATATTCTTTACATTTACTTTTGGTTCAATTTAATGACTCACCTCAGAATATTCTTCAGCTAAAACACTGGCGTATAAATAATCAACGTGTCCCCCTGCTGCCACTGGACAGACAGTGTTCTGAATTCCATCACAAGTATCGTCTTCGAACACGACTGTTACTGATCCACCGGTTGATCCTGTTGATACAGATTTCGCCTTGATGCGCTCCAATTTGACAGCTAGAAATTAACGGGACAATAGAAGATATTAAATTGTAAAGATTGTAAATTTTTTTTTGACTTAAATTGTTGTGTTGCGTAAAGAAGTGTGTTTTTGCACTCCTTTGTTAATTACCAACGCTATATTATTTTGCAGTATTTCTGTTTCTTCACAAACCAGGAATACCAAAAAACTCAAGATTAAAACGATCAGCACGATAGCAAACACGACCCTGGATGCTCGTACGACTAATTTTGTTGAATTTATAACTTCGTAATCAGAAGTAATTACAAACTCGTTTCTGATTGACCGAATATAATTCAAAATTACCTATAGTCCGGTCAAATTAGACCAAAAAATAAGAGTGAAGGTACATAAATTTACAACAGGCTGAAAGTGAGTAAAATTGTTTAAAACGTAATTAAAAATAACATATTAAAATTCCTCATCGTTCCGGTACTTGGAAAAAAATTTACTCGAGGTCAAATGTCAAAAAATTGGTTTTTCGCAGACAAAAATTGTAGAACATAAAATTATATATGAAAAATGTATCAATACTTTTTTTCCTAAGAGCCACCGTTTCTGAGATATAACGATTCAAAAAGGTGTAAAAGTTGTAATCGTCATAATATACATAAGTACGCCACGTATATATACATCTCTGAAGCTGTAATATAAGTAAAAATATTTTTCCATCCGTGATTGTAATTTACACTTAAAATATAAAATATACATAAGTATACCTATGAGAATATCAGGTAAAATTGTCAAGGCCGGTCGTGTTCTACTGTTGAATCACCAACAGTAGAGGATTCGTTTGATACCAACGAGGAGGCATGCGATACATCACTATTGACGAATTTACTTACACCCAGAATGAAGAAGAAGAAGAAGGAGAAGATCAAGAAGAAGAGCAAGAAGAAGTATTTGTACATGAATCAGACGAATAAATTCAACTTTTTTTAAATTTCCATCGCTTTTATCATTTCCAACCCTTGCTAATATCTGTTATTATGCAATAGTTTCAAACTAAACAGAATCACAACAGACCTGTGGAATAGGCCTACTGGGGAAACCACGTTAAAAAAAACGCGCTAAGTACACTACCTCATAGGTGGCGTGGAAATGTGTGCATATTATGACGATTACAACTTTTACAATTTTTTGAATCGTTATATTTCAGAAACGGTGGCTCTTAGGAAAAAAAGTATAGGTACATTTTTATAGATAATTTTATGATCTACAATTTTTATAAGAAGTAATTTTATGATAAAACTTGCCGTTTAGCTAAAAATCGCGAGAAACCCATTTTTTTTTACCTTTGACATCGAGTAAATTTTTTTCCGAGTACCGGAACGATGAGGAATTTTAATATGCTATTTTTAATTATGTTTTGAACAACTTTATTCATTTTCAGCTTGTTGTAAATTTATGTATCATTGAATGTCTAGATTGACCGGACTATTAAATTTGCGACTACTTTGTTTAATAAAACGTATTTATAAATTCTTACGAGTATCAAAGGAAATCAATACAGAAAAACTTGATCCAAGTCCGACTACACATGGTCCCGTTGTACACACTGTGCCGTCTATGGTCACTGTTACTTCTGGTAAAAGAAGATCCTGACCTATAAAAAATGTTTTAGAAATTATTTGCATTGCTTTTATATGCCTTTACTAATAGGTAAAATAAATGCTCAAATACATTTGAATATTTACAATATAAGAAGCTTATCTTATTTTTATTTCAGAGGAAGAACCGTCTAGCTAAAGAATTCTACACTACCTAAGTAGGCCATACAAATTTTTATTACTACTTTTTTATGTAAATAACTATAAAGGGTTTATTACAACAAACTTTTGCAAATAGTATCACCGTATACTCAGATTTTTATTTCAACTTTGTTATTTGCTGTACGAGAAAATTCAATAATACAGGGTAGGAAAGTACCGATGGTCTATCTGAAGTTACGTGAGAGCGATAAAGTAAGCCATAGAAATCCATGCGATAGAGAAAGATGGCTATATTGAAGGCGTCTAATAGTCACCGCCCATTTCGTCCTTCCACAAATAAGAAGTGGATCTTATATCCAACATACGTATGAAAGAGGTTGCAAAGGAAATAATAATGGTTTCTCTCAACCACAAAGTTGATATAGAAATCTGAACCCGCAGCGAAACTCTTTTCATGAAGTTGTGACAGTTTTTACAGATTTCAAAAATTCGTAGAAATTAAAGTGTTACAGTGTCTTTTCTCAAAATACCTAACAACATATCCAAAATATGTATTATAAATGATCTACTATTATAATATAAATAGTTAAAATATACTTACAAGATTGTACATCTGTCGAATAAGCATAATTTACCAAAGCTAACAAAACCAAAGATGCCAAGACCTTCATTCTCGTACTTTTAGCTTTAGGTCACTAATATTAGACACTGAAGATGTAATGAGAAACTGCACTGTCCCGTCTACTTTTATACTAAATGCTATGGATTCGATAAGATTTTCTACGGTGATTAGTATTGTTTTTCAATCCATCGGTTATTATTGTCACACTTGACCCAAAAAACCCGAAATTGCGATAAGTAATGGGTATTTGAAGTTTTTTAATAAAAACACATTGAATTAATTTTCAATGGCAATAATCTATACAAGTGTTAAAAAAATAATACAACGAAGTTCAACAGCTGATAGTAACTCATCAAAATAAGAGGATAAGTTTCCGCTTCAAAACACTAAAACGAAACAGGACCTATATTTTTTTCTTTCAAAATCCCTAAGGACCTTGCTTGCAATCCCTAAGCACCCGGAGAAATTCTACAATCACATGCAACACCCGTGAAAGCCTTAGAACTAACATATATTTAAAATTTAGTATTAATGTTGGAATTATTCAAGACAAATGAAGCATATTATAATCAAACTTATGTTTTCTTGAAAGAAAATTGTAGCAAGTCAGAGAATGGCGTACGTGGGAAGTAGTAGCACGATAGATGGAGCCACTTACACTCTGTGTATACACATCTCCTGTGAGTAACGACGAATAAAGCAGCTGGATCCTGGATCGCTCAAAGGACATAATGATGAGGACCATCATCATTCAAGTCCCCAACCAACCTATGTCTGGTTTGTTGTTGGTTAAACTTACGAACGATCCCAGCTGTTGTACTAGGTGTTGTAAGTTTGAAACAAAATATTTTTTATTACTGAGAAATATTTATATCCAAATACAGGGTATCCCAGAAATATCTTGACAGGCATTATCTCGGAAACTAGTCGAGATAGAAAGAAATGTTATATAGAAAAGGTTTTCTGCTTAAAAAGTTGCGTTTAATCATTTTATTTTCAAATATACAGGATGCCCCAAAAAGATGGTATATTGCGGAACTTAAATTTTTCAAATGGAACATCCTATATATTTTTAAGTTTTTGGGTTCTCCTTTTATTTCTGAACTTATTTGATTAACCATGTTCTATACCTATCATTACCTTAAGGTAATGTAGAAAACATTTTTGGAGTAACATTTTTTTTAATAATACACCAGGAAAATTAGCGAAAATAAAAGAGAAACTCGAAAAAGGTCCTATCCGCGAGATTATTGTAAAATTGTCTAAAGTAACATAATACAAGACATCTCCCATCTCGTGAGTCAAAA
>NW_019418379.1:4686-15514 GCF_000390285.2 Anoplophora glabripennis | reverse complement strand
CGGCGGGGCCCAGCCAGGACAAAAGAAGGTCCCACAAAGCCCCTACACCGGCCGCATTTGCGGTCGGGGTAGACGACGGATGAGGCCCACCTACGAAGGCTGTCCAGGCCTACACGACATGAGGCAGGATAAAGAGGGATAATCCCCCTCGATCCCAAATCATTGAGGCCAATTTCTAGCCATGGAATAATGGCGCGAATGCTAATTTTCCAAGTCAAGTGAGGTGGACTAGTTTCATATCATTTTACATCTTGGCCCCTGCCCTCTCTCCTATATTACATCCATTATATTGTCAAATCTATGGCATAGATTTAATACACACTTATCCTATTCTATAGTAAACCACGTGAGGTAAACCATAGAAAATAAGGTACCAACGCTATATTTTCTATGGTGGTAAATAAAACAAACAACAAACATACATTAAAAAATTTGTGGTGTGAAATTTTCGTAACGAAAATGTAACTAGAAAATATGCTTAAAAAATTAGTAAAAATATTTTATATAGATAAAAAATACAGCGGCAGGATGTTGTGGAATAAAGATGCTCTAGTAATAAATAATTTACCTTCAAGATTAAGATTTCTTTCTAGCATTAAAAAAAAATCTACAAAAATACATGAATCCTTAAATAGTATAAAGGTAGATGATAAAGCGAGTCGAAGTGGTTCTGCAAAAATATTAGAAAAATTGCTTGGTTTCAAATCTATCATAGCAAAAGATATCGTATTGAAGAATAAAAAATTTCACAAAATTTCGGTGAATACCATTGTATACAACTTTACATGTTCTCTGGAAAATGGCATTTTGCCCGTAACATTAGAACAATTTCCAGAAGTATTAGCTGAATTGGATCTTCCATTGAAAATATCAGAATTAAAAGAATTGCCTTATGATGTTAATATAACGGCACCATTGCTTTCCTTGCCATATCAACGTTTAAAAACCTACACTAATGGAGAAATTGAAACAAATCGTATTGCATTAATATCAGAAATACTGCTGGTATGTGAAAATGTGTAAATTATAACGCCTAATTTTTGATAAGTTTTCTTGGAGATAAAGTTTACTATATATATATATTTCAACTGATTTTACAAATTTTGCAAATATTGAATATATTTAACCATTAAACAAAGAAGAATTATATCTTTTAACCAGGAAAAGCGCTTTTAATGTTTATAAGAAGTTAACGTTAGATTTTTATTTTCTACTTTTAGATAGAGAAGTCCAAAGTGTGCCAGATTTTTGCTAAGAAAAATTTTCTGCTCTCACTTAATTTGAATCAATTATTAAATAATATCAAATTATTAACAGGTAATTTAAATTTTTTCTAGAAAATAATTTAACTCCAAAATAATCAGTTGGAAGTTTCTTCATGCTATCATTACTAACTGTGATAATAAAAAATTTAAGAATTTTTTTAAAGAACCAATTAAATTTATCAAAATGTTTTGATCTGTTTATATTCTGAAATCATTCAAAATTATAATTCTGCTGTGAATATGTAATTTTGCTGTTGCATAGATTGATAGCTGCGTCTAGTAGTGAAGAAACTTTTCCTCTAAAATAATTGTTTAAAATATGTTACTTGAATAGTGTTTATTTAATTTGTAGATAATGGTATTACCAAAGATGAAATAATTAAGGATTTGTGGGTATTACGTTACTCTACTAGTGTAATAGAAGACAGACTGGACACGGCAAAAAGAAATGGTATTGATAGCTTTAAAACGTGGATGGTACGCGCTCAACCTGAAATTTTTGAGACGTAAGTTTTATTTGAAATGCAGGATGACTCATAGCAAGTGTAAAAGAGAAATTATTGTTCTTTTCTGAGCTATTGCCAAAAATATATTTTTCTTTTTTAACTTCAACACTCTGTAACCAGTAAACTGTTAAAAATTGAACAGTATCTATCTACATATGATGTGAATTACTGTGTATATATTATATAAACTAACATTTTAGATACATTCGGAGGCGTTCGGACAATAAGTTAATATTAGGAGACAGTTCATTAACTCAGTACTTATCAGAGAGGCTGGAATGCACTGAAGAAGTAGCAAAATATATAATTTCTAAGCAACCGGCTTTACAAAATAAGAGTTTAAAAAAGATGAACGAAATGATAGAGTTTTTATTCAAACATGGATTTAAACCTATTCATATTTGTAGAATTCCCAAAATTTTGTTACATGGTGTAGAGACTACCAGAAAAAGGTTGAAGGAACTGGAGGCAACTGGAATGCAACTTGATTCCTTGTACCTCCTCACTAAAAGTCAAAGGCAGTATTTGCAGTACTACGAATTACTTGTTAAAAGTGGTAAAAATAAATTGAAGAATACGTAAAATGTATTTCTTTAATCCTTAAAATAAAAAAAGATTTCAAAATTGTTTAAACTTCAAAATTGCCTCATTTTCATATATGGATAACAGAATATACTAGAATATACTTACTTTTTATTATGTCATTTTGTTGAAGTGTAAACAACATATTTTGTCAGCTCCGAATATGTCGAATTACAAGCCAGCAAAACATCAATTGCGGGAAGTTTTACTTTTCCTGTTTAATTTGAGCAAAAGTGCTACTGAAAGTCATTGAGTGCTGTTGGAAACTTAATGGTGAACATACTTACTCCATTGATAAAAACGTGAGTATTGGTTTCAACGTTTTAGAAGTGATGATTTTGATACAGTTGACAAAGAACGCCCTAGTCAGCCAAAAAAATTCGAAGATGAGGAATTGGAAGCATTACTCGATCAAGATTCATGTCAAACACAAGATGAACTTGCTGAATCGTTGAATGTTGATGCACAACAGTTTTCAAACGTTTAAATGCATTCCGTATGATTCAAAAGCAAGGAAATTGGGTGCCATACAAATTGAAGCCGAGAGATATTGAATGGCGATTTTTCATGTGTGAACAATTGCTAAGGGTTTTTAGCATCATATCGAGTGATGAAAAATGGATATGCCTTGATAATCATAAGCATTGAAAATCGTGGGGAATATGGTTCGAAGCTCATGCTCTGTGTAGGACCAGCTTGGTGTTGTGTACTATGAGCTGCTTCAACCAAATGAAACCATGACTGGTATACACTACTGAACACAGTTGATGCGTCATGTTCACCATATATTGCTCCATTGGATTACTACTTGTTCCAATCCATGGAATACGGCCCGGCTAAGCAGCACTTCCAAACTTACGAAAATACGAAAAATTAGATCGATTGGTGGATAACATCAAAAGACGAGTTGTTCTTTTGACACAGAATCAGTATGCTGCCAGAAAGATTGGAAAAAGGAGTGGCTAGCGATGGACGATACTTCGAAAAATAACAATGTGCACAATTTTTCACCATAAAGCCTTGAATTTACAAAAAAAATCCCTCAAAATTAATTCACAGTTCTAGTACAAATATACAGGGTGTCCGGTAAGTACCTCCTAATCTCTCGGGAGTGTATAGGGGAGGTCAAAATAAAATTAGTCCTTCCTATAATTTTTTTTCCTAATGTGCCCCCTAACGGAGTTATGGGGGGTCAAAGGGGTACCTAGAAATTAACGTTTAGGGTTATAACTTTGAAACCACCCTGTATATTTTAATAAAATTTTCGTACGTTGTATTACACATGGAGCTCTACGATTTGATGCTAAAATCAACTTTTTGCTATTATCAGGTGTCCAGAAACGGACTGGCCCTATCACAATTTTTCTCAAAATTTTGACAGAAGTAATTTTATCAAACTGAAAATATTATTATTAGATACTCTGAAGGTTTTTCTTTAAAAATGGTACTCTTTATTTATTTCGAAAAAATGAACGGTTTGCGAGATAAATCGGTTTTGAAAAAAATTGGTAACAAATACAACAACAATTAAAATTTATTTTTTTACAATAAAATCATTCCCGCTAGTGCCAGCCTACAGATTCACCATAAACATTTACTGGTGGTGAATTAAGGGAATGAATAATGCCGTTTCTTGTAAAATCAACATCTATGACCAAAATACATCTACAAATTATTATTGCTCTTGTCTCCATGGAGTTCTTTTCTATTGTTTTCGTTGTTAGACCCTGTTGATTTTAAAGTACTTGTCAAAGGCGCGTGACAGAATAAAAATTCAATTTTATTGTGGTATTCGTTTTAAGCCGTTAGAAATAACATTTAAAAATGGAAGAATATTCCTGTGCAGAATATGCTGATATGCACCTAATTTATGGGGAAGCATTATGCAACTCCGTGGAGGCAAGAAGACTTTATGAGGAAAGGTTTCCGGGTCGACATTTGCCGAGTCCAAAAACTTTTGAAAGAGTTGATCGTAGTTTAAGAGAAACAGGTAAAAAAAAATAGTGAAAAACGTTAGTGAAACTAATTTCTTCCGAATCCTTTATTTAGGAAGCTTTTTGCCACGCCGTGGTGGAGCAGGAGCCCCGAGGAGAGTACGAGACCCTCATGTAGAGGAACAAATATTGGAAGACGTTGCTAATAATCCTTCAAATAGCATAAGGAAGCTTGCGGCGCAAAACAATGTTACAAAATGGGCTGTACATGAAACTCTGAAAGAACAATTGCTTTACCCGTACCACATCCAAAAAGTACATGCTATGTCTCCAGATGATTATCCAAAAAGACTTCAATACGCCAATTGGTTTTTACAGCATCATATTCGGAATCATAATTTTGGTACATCTATTTTGTTCACCGATGAAGCAGGTTTTACAAGAGACGGCATAATTAATTCGCATAATCTACATGTCTGGGATGAAGAAAACCCTCACGCTTTAGTTCAAACTCGCTACCAACAAAGGTTTATGGTGAATGTGTGGGCTGGCATTATCGGGAATCATTTGATTGGTCCATTTATTCTGGAGCAAAGACTTAATGGTGCTCTTTATTTGCAATTTTTAGAGGAAAATCTAAATATTTTGTTAGAAGAAGTGCCCCTTCAAATAAGAACTGAAATGTGGTACATGCATGACGGTGCACCACCCCACTTTGATCGTTTAGTACGTCAACATCTGACGAATGTTTTTGGTGATCGATGGATAGGTCGAGGCGGACCTGTATTATGGCCACCTAGGTCGCCCGACCTAAACCCATTAGACTTTTTTCTGTGGGGTCATTTAAAAAATAACGTTTATTCAACACCCGTAAATAGTAGAGAGGAACTTCTGCTGAGGCTAACACAGAACTGTGACCATCTCCGCAATAATCACGGAATATTATTTCAAGTGCACCGGGAAAACATTCGTAGGATTAGAAAGTGCATTGAAGTACGGGGTGCTCATTTTGAACATCTACCGAAGTAACATTTAGGTACCTTTGTTCATTGTTGAATGTTCTTTGTTGCATGTCTTGTAAGTAAGTTATTTTTCAAATGTTATTTTTAATTGGTCACTACTTGCTCATAAAGTATAGCCAACCCGTTCAAAGATTTCTGGACTTGATAAAGTTAAAGAAATTAAATGCATGAAATAATATGTAAAAAAAATAAATTTTAATTGTTGTTGTATTTGTTACCAATTTTTTTCAAAACCGATTTATCTCGCAAACCGTTCATTTTTTCGAAATAAATAAAGAGTACCATTTTTAAAGAAAAACCTTCAGAGTATCTAATAATAATATTTTCAGTTTGATAAAATTACTTCTGTCAAAATTTTGAGAAAAATTGTGATAGGGCCAGTCCGTTTCTGGACACCTGATAATAGCAAAAAGTTGATTTTAGCATCAAATCGTAGAGCTCCATGTGTAATACAACGTACGAAAATTTTATTAAAATATACAGGGTGGTTTCAAAGTTATAACCCTAAACGTTAATTTCTAGGTACCCCTTTGACCCCCCATAACTCCGTTAGGGGGCACATTAGGAAAAAAAATTATAGGAAGGACTAGTTTTATTTTGACCTCCCCTATACACTCCCGAGAGATTAGGAGGTACTTACCGGACACCCTGTATACATATTTCTACTTCCTGAAATTTTCAAAACAGTGATCAAACAGTGAACTTGTATTAAATATTTTACATAATTTATTCATTAAAACATAAAAATTTATCCACTATTTTTAGACTGTACACTATTTGATTGAGAATTAAAATACACGAATAATACTACAGCTGCTAGTCTAGCTTGAAGATTATGTTGATTAAGGTCATGAGCCCATTCTACTCTCCCCCAGTGTCCAGTTTGATATTCCTCTTCTAATCGAGATAAGAGAACTGCTCTCTCTGGAGTAATATGTTTTTCTATACAGGCGAAGGTCAATACTACAGACTTTAATGTGTCAATTCCATACATAAAACCTAAGATCAGAAATTTGTTGAAATTATCGCAGTTAAGATAAAATTATGTATATGAAAAATTATTCTAAATAAAATTTAATATAAAAATTTTTCTTTAGTATTATATTTGATTTTTTTTTAAATATTCTCCATTGTAGAAATAACTAAATAACTTTTTGCCTTATATACTCTCAACTTCTGCCTTTTGCGGCCCTTTGACTGACATAATAGAAGTATAGTCTTCATAAATGTTTACAAGCCACATGACTACCGTGATTAGGTAGCCAACATTGCAGATACTGGTCCCCATTATTAATGATTTGTTTACAATGAACAAGGACAGGTTGAATAAAATCTCGTACAAAATTACATCAATCACAGCCGGTGAAACAGAATCTTGTGTTTTAATATAATCTTGATCTTATTGTTTTAATTTTACCATAATTTAATTGCTAGGAGCATGATTTCAGTTCAATATGCAATTATTCAATATTCAAAGCTATAGCTTTTAAGTATACAGAACATAGTGATACAAAAATTATATAGGGTGTCCCAGTATTCCATGAACTTGGAATTACAACAGATTTTTGGGATTAAACCAAGATTTAACTAAATAAATTTACCTACATCCAAATTACCTTTAAGCAAATGTGTTCATATTGTTTTTACAGTTTTTTTTTTTAATTAAGTAGTTCAGTTTCCAAAGGGGCACTTCTCTAGTTTTCTGTCATAAAATTTTTGTATTAATGGTTTCTATATAATTTATTATTTTGTCATCACTAATGCATTTTTGACACAAATTTAATCCACTTGTACTAAAGATTTGATATATTTGACAGTAAAAACGAAATTCAGCTTCAGAAATTTGTAATAAATCAGTTGTTCCTTCATGACAATTATCAGAAACCGTTTCCAGAAACTAAAGCAAAAGAACATAATCACACTGATTTGAGATTTTATCTAATTTAACGCTCCTCAAATAAGAATAATTACAGATAAAAATTTGATAGTCACCGTTAGAGAAAGTGAAAAATCTGAGATGAGTGGTATTATTTTTTGATTGAATTTATGTCCTACTAAAAGTGGTGATCGTTTGCAATAAATATATTTCTGATAAAATAAGAACTGAAGTTGTAAAAACACTTGAAAATATATAGCCAGGGCATTTTTCAAATTTTTCTGTAATGTAATAATTATTTTAATGCCCTGTGCAGACACATGAAGCAACTTTGCATACTCTAAGTTATATCGTCTCATTTTAACTCCAAGAATCTGTGGCAGTCCCATCAAAAGAGATTACGATACCCTCTATATATAACATAATACATTACCATTGACAGCTGCAAAATTATACGACATCAAATGTTTAGAGAGTGTATTCTTATCTTGGTCGCTAACAGGCGGAACATCCATCTGAGTTGACTTCTTTAATTGTACATTGAATCTTTTATTAAACCATTCAATTACTGGATCCCATTCTGCTATTTGAAATTTAAATAAGTCCTCATCTTCCTAGGCAAATATGATTTATATTTATAATTTCTTTAACATTTGAATATTTTTATTGGGTAACAAGTAGTTATTTATTGTACAGGGTGTCCCAGAATAACGTGTACAACGGAAGACCACAGATTCGTGGACTCAAGGTAGGCAGATTTACGCTAATTCACCTATATCTGAAATCGCCTTGTTTGGTCGCTAAATGGCCTCAAATTTTTTTGAATTTTGTAAATTACTCGAATACGTATTAATTGATTTTGATTATTTTTGACGTGTTGCTTTTGCTTTCAATCTACAAATTTTGGTGTTATATAGTGTTTTTAAAACACACAACTCCTACAAAATTGACTTTTTCCTGTTTCAGTCAATAATGACAAATATTTTTTATTTGATAGATGACAGATACCATTTGGAAGTTTTTGGGCCTCTTATAGAATTTTGATTAAATGAGCGGTTTGGGTAGAAAAAAATTTTTTTAAATGTACATTATCTTGCCGTCCATATTATAATACTTAACAAAGTGCTAGTCACTGATTTTGTAGGTTGACTGTAATTTCAGTCTGATTTTTAAAGCATTGTACCTGCCAATTCTTAATGAGTGTTTACTACAATAAACCATATGTTACTTAATTTTTCGATATGGATAGGTACTCATATACGACAAATTAGAGTTATTTACAATGTGCTTAATTTTATTGAATAATTCGTAAAAACGATCAAATACAATAAAAAATGCTGGAGATAAAAGTAACAAAGTTGATGTTATTAAATTTAGTACAACTTATTATAAAAAACTGTTCAAAATGACCACTGTTGTTTCTACAACAAAGGTTAATTCGGCAAAGAAAATTAAAGTACACCCTTTGCAGTTCTTAAGGGCTATTTTTTTATATGGCATTTTGGATATACCTCCACAACTCTTCTTCAGTGTTAGATGTCGAAGCATGCACTGTTGTTTTCAGAGTGCCCCAAAGATAATAGTTGCAAGGTGTTAAGTCTGGTGAATGTACAGGTCAGTTAACAGAAACATTATCCCCTCTACCCATCCATCGACGAGGGAATCTTTGGTTCAGATACTGCCGGACATTTACAGTGAAATGTGGTGGAGCGCCATCATGCATAAACCACATATTAGCTATGAGTAATAACGGCACATCTTCCAATAACTCGGGTTTTGCAAAGATTCTAAATAAAATTTCCCATTCAGTATATTGGGCAGAATAACAGCCAATAATGCTATCAATGATCCCAAACCAAACATTGATGCGAAATTCATGCTGATAAAGTTTTATTTTGACAGCATGTGCATTTTTTTGAGCATACACATGTTCATTGTGAATATTTATTGTTCTGCTTCTAGTAAAATAGAATTGGCAGGTACAATGATTTAAAGCCTAGATAATATACTGTTAAAGATCAAACTGAAATTACAGTCAACCTACAAAATCAGAGCCTACTAGTACTTTGTAATATGGGTGGCAAGATAATGCATACTTTAAAAAAATATTGCTCATTTAATCAAAATTCTACAAGAGGCCCAAAAACTTCTGAATGGTATAACCTATCAAATAAAAAATAGTTATTATTGTCCGAAAGAGGAAAAAGTTATGAACAAATATTATCACCATACATTAATTTTGTAGTTGTAAATTTTAAAAAACACTATATAACACTAAAATGTGTAGACTGAAAACAAAAGTGCATACCCCAAAAATAATAAAAATCGAATATATGTTATTTGCAAAAATTTAAAAAATTTTCACGATCTGTAAGACCATCTAGCGGACAAACGAAGCGATTTCGGATATAGGTGAATTAGCCTAAATCTGCCTATTTTGAGTCCACAAATCTGTGGTCTTCCGTTGTACACGTTATTCTGGGACACTCTGTATAAGTGTTTTAAGTAACATGTTATCCACGCAAGAATATTTTAACACGATAACGTAGTTCGAGTGTTTAATATTCTTAAGTGGATAAAAGGCAATTAAAACATGAATGCAGTACAACATTTTATCTATAATTGATATTTCTTACTAGTACTCAATGAAACGTGATAGGTTTTGTTATACCTACTGGTTGCTATGGTACATTGTTTATTATCAATTATTTAATAGCTGTTTTACATTGACAATTTATTGATCAATTAATTCATGAAGTCGCTTCATCAAGAAATTGGACAAGTGTAATGCACCAAATCTGTTGTCAAATAACATCAAGTTCTAATTCGTCAAGAACTTGATGAATAAATTCATCAAAATGCAAGAAAGTAATTGTGTTCCTGTGGCTGTTTTTGAAGAAGCTCAAGAAGCAATATTCCATTTATTGCCAGCGAAATCCAGGGAACATTACGAAAAAGTGTTCGCTGAATTTAACAAATTCAGAGAAAAATGGAGAGTAATGACAATAAATGAAGAAGTCATGCTATCGTAATTTTTAAAGAAGAAAAAATATGCAATTTCATCTAAGTGGTCGAAATATTCGACGTTGAAGAAGACTACCATAAAGGTATAGAACAATATAGATATTGCATAATATAACAAGCTTATTACTTATTTGAAGCGTGAATCGAGAGGATACAAAGCAAAAAAAACTGCAGTATTGGAAAGAGCACATACTGAAACATTTTTGACTGGAGCTTCCGATAGGTACTTACCTACCTAAAGAATATTTAATGATTAAGATAATCAGGCCGAGTATGTATCCCATTTACGTTAAAATGTTATGTTAGAAATAACGTTTGTAAATAACATGCCGTAATAACATATATCTTATAAGTATCCATCAAACAGACATGTTATTTAATTGTAATGAAATAAAACAGAACACGGCCGCTATTTTATGTTGTACGTACCCGTTATTAACGAGTTTGCGCTCTACGTTGTAGGTATTTGTTTCATGTTTCATAACAACAGACTACGTACCGGCAGAACGAAACCATCACAATTAAAACTTATTAATGCTTTATGACAACAGTTTGCTACTAAAGTTAATTTATTGAGCATGAATTTGGGGAAAAACCACACAAAACAAAAAAAAATTAA
>NW_019418379.1:0-2557 GCF_000390285.2 Anoplophora glabripennis | reverse complement strand
AAGTTACTTAAAATTTACAACTTACCTTCGATAAAACCGGCAAGTAAATGGAAATTTAACAAGCCGTTCAGTTTCATTAGACAAATAACACCTATGTTAAACTATAGCAACACCAAATTCCTTGCCTTTAAGAAACTCTGTTATAATTTAAGATAACATGTTACAAACTATTTTATGTTGTACTTATCCGTTATTTATGAGTTTGCATTTGTTTCATGTTTCATAATCTAAAAGACATCTGTCAGTTATATGTGTTTTTGTTTAATACTGACTCTTGTTTATAATAATTTTGCATAATTATTATTAAAAATGTCGACACAAAAGCGTCTTCAAAAAACAACAAAATTGCAATACGAGTATTTGCTAAATTCCTCAATAACATGCATGTTATATCATAACAGGTAACGTTAACAAACCTGAAATAACATAACTGTTATTATGATAAAATGGGATACATACTCGGCCTGATTATCTCTTTACCTTTTACATGTTGTTAGGTATATAGTGAACTTTGAATTATTTTAGGTTGCACTAATAATGGGGGTTTCTGGCGCCTGTCGATGCTGCGAATTGACAAATTTGAAAATTAGTGACGTACAGGACATTAGCAGTTACCTACTTGTTTCAATACCTGACACCAAGACGGGCATTTCAAGAAAATTTACAATTATAGGATTTTGCATAATGCTGTTGAAATATGCAGAAAATATATTTCTCTGCGCCCAATTCGCCTAACACAAGACAGATTCTTTTTAAGATACATCAATCAAAAATGTACTTCTCAGCCTGTTGGAATCAACACATTGGCGAAGATACCTCCAATAGTTGCTTCATTCCTGAATATCGCAAATCCAGAAGCATATACTGGCCATTGTATGAGGTGCACTTCAACAACTTTATTTATTTATATTCTTCAAGCAGATATTTGAACTACATAGATTATTTTCTACTTTAAAATGAAAATAAAAACTTACATTTGCTTGAAATAAAACTGTATCTGTGTCCAAATAATTCACTATATAATTGACTATATCATATTTAGTCAAATTGTNCTCTTGTTTATAATAATTTTGCATAATTATTATTAAAAATGTCGACACAAAAGCGTCTTCAAAAAACAACAAAATTGCAATACGAGTATTTGCTAAATTCCTCAATAACATGCATGTTATATCATAACAGGTAACGTTAACAAACCTGAAATAACATAACTGTTATTATGATAAAATGGGATACATACTCGGCCTGATTATCTCTTTACCTTTTACATGTTGTTAGGTATATAGTGAACTTTGAATTATTTTAGGTTGCACTAATAATGGGGGTTTCTGGCGCCTGTCGATGCTGCGAATTGACAAATTTGAAAATTAGTGACGTACAGGACATTAGCAGTTACCTACTTGTTTCAATACCTGACACCAAGACGGGCATTTCAAGAAAATTTACAATTATAGGATTTTGCATAATGCTGTTGAAATATGCAGAAAATATATTTCTCTGCGCCCAATTCGCCTAACACAAGACATATTCTTTTTAAGATACATCAATCAAAAATGTACTTCTCAGCCTGTTGGAATCAACACATTGGCGAAGATACCTCCAATAGTTGCTTCATTCCTGAATATCGCAAATCCAGAAGCATATACTGGCCATTGTATGAGGTGCACTTCAACAACTTTATTTATTTATATTCTTCAAGCAGATATTTGAACTACATAGATTATTTTCTACTTTAAAATGAAAATAAAAACTTACATTTGCTTGAAATAAAACTGTATCTGTGTCCAAATAATTCACTATATAATTGACTATATCATATTTAGTCAAATTGTTTGGATTATCTAAAATCGTATTACAGAGTGTTGTCTAAAAACAATAACATATTATTATTTATAGTGATAAGTATATCTATTTACAACTCACAATATGCATTTTACTTTGAACAATTTTATCCTTTTGAGAATTCCATTCTGTTGCAACAGCAATAGCTAATGCTTCGTTTTCAACAGAGAAAATATTTCCTTTTGGGGTTTTCAATTTTCTTTGATCTAAGATTACTTCAAATTTTCTTTCACTTCGTAATATACTGGTATTTTTATAAAAACGTTTTGGTGGCGCAGCTACAAACAATAAATTTATAATGAATGATTTAAGAAAAGTATCATTTAACTAACCATAGAAACGAACAAAATTATGCTTTATTAAGTTTTTATTAAACAAATTAATATTTGATATACATAAATTTATAATTTTCATTTTTCTTTATTAACATCTTCAAATATAACCTAGTTTTGTGCAGCCAAAGACAAAGAACATGTTTGAAGTACAGACCATAGAAAACGTTAGTACTATATTTTCTATGGTACAGACATAGAACAAAGTTTATAGTAGAGAAAGTACCACAGATAAGATATACTATGGCTATGTTCCGAAATCAGCTGAAAGTACTGTCAGCACGATTTTTACGTTCCGAAAACAAATTTCGCATGCTTTACAGCAGCTTGCATTAGCGGAATAAACAGGGAGACTAGATAAGGAGCGCCGCGCGGCATTATTC
>NW_019418378.1:0-15994 GCF_000390285.2 Anoplophora glabripennis | reverse complement strand
TACTTGACTATTTCTTTCTTGTTCAAATTTAAATTTAAAGCCGTAACCAATCAATAAACTTTTGTTTTTCATCCTTTCTGGATTATTCTGGTCCTGTTTATGCTTAAGGTCCCTTCACAGATTTTTCAGTCCTTGGATGTCCTTTTTTAACAACACTTTTTCACTACACTCCTTATGACTAATACAATTTTTACAAATGTCCTTTTATTTTAACATACAATGCTATAACTAATTATTAAAATATTCCTTATTTTATGTTTTTTTTATAGGTCATCTCCAGGTACTTGTAAAGCCAACTTTAGTTTAGACATTTGTGAAAATTATAATTTAATTTGACAATCGATAAAAAATTTCATACTATGACTTAAGTTAAATTGAGTTATCTTCTATTCATTTACTCTATCACTTAGCCGCAGAGGTAATATAATTAGTGATATTTAACAGAATTCAGCCTCTATCATGTTAAATGTAGTACCGGTAGGTACGCTGTAAATANCATTTACTCGTCTTTCCAGCATATGTATACCAAATTCATCTATAGATTTTGAGCTTTTATTTGATATACGTTACTCTAGGTTTAAATTCTGTTTTCTCAATGTACTGAGTGTTAACAAGTGTCGATGTCAAGCATTTTTTTGAAAAATTTATTTTGTACAACTCTAGCAGATGCTATAATAAAACTTTACTTAATACAAGAGTATTATGTGATAAATATACTTGATGAGTAATAGTAACCATTGTTGCACTCTTATAGTGCAAAACTAGTAAGTGAAATAATTTGAAATTGGGCACATGTATTTATGTAAACATTGTCCAAATTCTTAGAGCTTTTCCAAAAATTTACATGCTCCAGTGACGGATATACAAGGTATCGGTGGCATATTTTTTATAAATAAAATAATACTCCACTGCTTTTACGGTAACAATCTTGATATTTTCGGATTTGTCTTACAATTTTGTACAAATTGCTACCCTCTTATGTTTTTCGAAAATAGCCTGATTTTCGAGTAAAACTTAAAAACGAACTGAGAACACATCTCGATATTCGAATATAATGCTTTTTAAAATTACATAGTGGGCTGCGATAGCAACTTTGACATTCTGAGCAGTTAGAAGAAAGAATAAATAATGCTTTTCATCAGATTAAAGCACCAATAAATTTCGAACAAATTACATTTTCGTTACTAAAAAGATGTCGGGCCTGTTTTCGTGGAAATGGATGTCATTTAGGTAAAAGTATTTGCAGTTGGTTTTTTAAGTTTTACTCGAAAATCAGAAGTAGGTAATGCGCCAGTTGACCCTTGGAAAATTTCTGGGACCGTAGGAAAATTTGTCGGCAAAGATCAAAAGATGGCGCCGACAGGCGAAACTGGATAACCGTCAAGCGAAACTGGATAACCGTTACGTAAAAACAGGATAATCGTCACGTGAAACAGGCTAACAACCGGCTACCAACCGGTTAACTATACTTCGCGTGACGGATATCTAGTTTCGCGTGACGGTTACCCAGTTTTTACGTGATGGTTATCCAGTTTCGCCTGTCGGCGGCATCCTTTGATCTTTGCCGACAAATTTTCCCACGGTCCCAGAAATTTTCCCAGGCTCAACCGGCGCATTACCTACTATCAGGCTTTTTTCGATAAACATGAGAGAGTAGTAATTTGTAGAAAATTGAAAGACGAATCCGAAAATATTATGGTTGTTACCGTAAAGCAGTGGCGTACTATTTTATTTAGAGAAATATGCCACTGATACCCTGTATCTCTGCCATTGGTGCATGTAAATTTTAGGAAAAACCCTCAGATTTTGGAAAATGTTTACATAAATGCATGTGCCCATTTTCAAATTATTTCACTTTCTAATTTTTAAATTACTTTAAAAAAATTAAAAATATTTTTTGAAGNTAGGTTTAAATTCTGTTTTCTCAATGTACTGAGTGTTAACAAGTGTCGATGTCATGCATTTTTTTGAAAAATTTATTTTGTACTTGAGAATTAAATTAAAATTATTAATTTTACACTATGTGATATCCTTAATTGTTACTAGTTTTATATTCAATATCTTTATATTAACAATTTTATACTATTTTGTTGTTGATATAATAATAGTTAATTTTTATATTATGATTTGAATCGTAATCGGTCAGGTAATTTTTCATTCGTGATTCTTTGTGTATATTTCCAATTCGTTACAATATCTATTTCTTTGAAAAGAAAATTTACATTTTTTATAGTAGGTAGTTTTAAAAAAATTATAAAATTCATTCATTTTTCCGCTTATTATGATTTTTTAAATATCTGAAATCATCCCTTAACTTCTAGCCATCCTAACTCTGTTAATTTCAATAGTACGAGAAAAAGTCAATCGAACATTTTTATGTAGAATTTTACGGTCTACAACTTTTATACGAATATTTGCTTCTACCTCTTATCCCTTTTGAAATATTTTGCAAGAAAACCTTTATTTTATCTTTTTCACCCCTGGCCGGCGATTGAAAAAAAAATTCACTTATTTCTATTATATACCTCAAACTAACTTATATTAAAAATTCAGGCAAGTTGACCAAATTGCGATTTAAAGGCTCATTTAATTGGACTAAATTGTATCCAATCTATACCAAATGATTACTATTTCGAAAAGTATGAACATCTACTTGATAAACTATATGAATATCAAGAAAATTGTTTATTCAGCAACTGTAATACATATCTTACTATTAATTTATCTGTTTTGTTTATTCGTTATTGTTTTATGCTTAAGTTTCTCCTGTATCTTATTTTTATATTTTGACTGCTATTTTATCCTGCAGTACTATGTATGTCTGTATACTTAATAAATGTTAATTGTCTTTTTTCATTTTTTTTAAATTTGAGTTTTGTTTTCTATTTCACCTTATCCTCTAATTGGGACTTTGTCTCTTTTGTTATTATACTTCCAAATAAATGAACAAATTAATAACTATGCAGGCTGAGGAATTTCTATGAAATGTAATCATAAAAAAAAGTAAATGAGTAAATAATATAAATGAATGATATTTGTTTATACTTATGTTATACAGATACAACTCTAGCAGATGCTATAATAAAACTTTACTTAATACAAGAGTATTATGTGATAAATATACTTGGTGAGTAATAGTAACCATTGTTGCACTCTTATAGTGCAAAACTAGTAAGTGAAATAATTTGAAATTGGGCACATGTATTTATGTAAACATTGTCCAAATTCTGAGAGCTTTTCCAAAAATTTACATGCTCCAGTGACGGAGATACAAGGTATCGGTGGCATATTTTTTATAAATAAAATAATACTCCACTGCTTTTACGGCAACAATCTTGATATTTTCGGATTTGTCTTACAATTTTGTACAAATTGCTACCCTCTTATGATTTTCGAAAATAGCCTGATTTTCGAGTAAAACTTAAAAATGAACTGAGAACACATCTCGATATTCGAATATAATGCTTTTTAAAATTACATAGTGGGCTGCGATAGCAACTTTGACATTCTGAGCAGTTAGCAGAAAGAATAAATAATACATTTCATCAGATTAAAGCACCAATAAATTTCGAACAAATTACATTTTCGTTACTAAAAAGATGTCGGGCCTGTTTTCGTGGAAATGGAGGTCATTTAAGTTAAAGTATTTGCAGTTGGTTTTTTAAGTTTTACTCGAAAATCAGAAGTAGGTAATGCGCCGGTTGAGCCTAGGAAAATTTTTGGGACCGTAGGAAAATTTGTCGGCAAAGATCAAAAGATGCCGCCGACAGGCGAAACTGGATAACCGTCAAGCGAAACTGGATAACCGTTACGTAAAAACTGGATAATCGTCACGTGAAACCAGCTAACAACCGGTTAACTTTACTTCGCGTGACGGTTATCCAGTTTCGCCTGTCGGCGGCATTCTTTGATCTTTGCCGACAAATTTTCCCACGGCCCCAGAAATTTTCCCAGGCTCAACCAGCGCATTACCAACTATCAGGCTTTTTTCGAAAAACATGAGAGAGTAGTAATTTGTACAAAATTGAAAGACAAATCCGAAAATATCAAGATTGTTGCCGTAAAAACAGTGGCGTGCTATTTTATTTAGAAAAATATGCGACCGATACCCTGTATCTCTACCATTGGTGCATGTAAATTTTAGGAAAAACCCTCAGATTTTGGAAAATGTTTACATAAATGCATGTGCCCATTTTCAAATTATTTCACTTACTAATTTTTAAATTATTTTAAAAAAATTAAAAATATTTTTTGACGCTTAACACCGTGTATCTTTAGCATCCTAGATAAAAACATTACAGGAAAGGCTTATTTTTAATTTCTAGTCACCATTTGTGAATCATCATATAATAAAGGAAACTCTAAGATATAAGGATATTTCATACCATAATTTTTTTTTTAATTTAAAGTTAACATTTAAAATGGTGTTTTAAAAGTCATTCGTTGCATTAACAGATTAAAAAGAATATCTCAGCTTTGAATCCTCTTCGCTAATTTCCCGTGAAACCGACAAAGCCACCTCGCAACACTCGACTCCTGTTTATCTGCCGAACGAAACGCCGGTTTTTGCTTTGATTCAGTTAATCCAGTCCCGACGCTAGCCTCCGGGAAAACTTAAATAAACTATGTATCCGACATCGACATTAAGTTGCCTTTCATTCCGGTCCAACTAAAGTCCGAAATATATTGTAAACGGTGGCAATAATTCGAATCCAACAATATAAACTGGAGTGGAAGAAGACCGCATCAATAAAGAACATGCACAATGGCTTGGAAATCGTATTCTGCCCGTTTTCTGAACGATCATCCCTCTAGTTCTTTCCGTTTTGGGAGTTTCCACGGGGATCTCAAGGGTCGCCTTCTGTCTCTCTTACGAAATGCATAATAGAATAGTGGTTAAAGAGGTGTAACCTGTCATAAATATATCTCCCCGAAATTTATAAAGCTGTAGGTCGCTGTTACAGTCTCTTATCTTTTCTATCCATTCGATTCCCTCAGATTGACGTACGAGGATGGTTGAAAAAGTATTAGTAACTTCTTATTATGAGGTCTATGGATTCTTTAAGGACCCGTCGAGAAAAAAGGTGAAGTGGTTAACAAAATGATAAATTCTTGGCTGAAGACAAAATCAAAAACATATTTAATAAAAGGGTGCACATATGATGCAGGAAGGAACAACAACTTTTGGGTAATCCTTGCAAAACCACCTTGGTTGTTTTTACTAAGAAGGAAGCTCTGTAAGGCTTGGTGAAGCCCCGTCTCGATAGACTGGAGATGATGTTAGGTAGAAATATCAAGTGCCTTAGAGTACTTATCGAACAATGGCTAACGTGGATCTTTCACATTGAAAAGATACCCAAAATAGCTCTTGAAAGATTTGAAGATGACATGGATGGAAAAGCTTCAATGTGGTATTCAAAATATCGTGTTGAACCACCACCACCAATTGTCTTCTCTGTATGTTACAAGCTACAACAGGAATATTCACCAATTGTCCAGAAATATAGTGGAGTAAAGTTGTATGATGGGTTAAAGCCACATCTGACTTTAGAAATGTCAACTGACCACTTGAATCAAAGATACAGCTCTCAAAAAATCTTCAAGATAATTGTACCAGAAAGGAAGGACTTGGAGAAATTTGTCTGATATACAGACGCTCATAGACAGTCTAGAAATGCATGCACTTTTAATAATTATTAATAAAAAAAAGCAAACAAACCAATCCATTTATATTAGGTTTTGCAAATTAGAGGTTAGGCTACAAGGTTCTTAGGTTTGTGTCATGCGCAGTTGCAAAATTTTGGTTCAAGAATTTTTTTCCGTATATTGATTTGTTTACCTTTTTTTTTTAATTTTTAGTTTAAGTTTTAAACATGCGAGGTTAAGTTCTAATCCTTTAAGGTTACGTTTTATGGATTTAAATTTTAGGTATGCACAGGAAAACATATATTGCAGAAGGTCTTTTTGAAGCAATCATATCCTTTGTTGAAGAAAATATATTGTTTCTCTGGATTCTCTGGATTTTTAACTTAATTATTTTGGATTTGAGGTTAGGTTCCTGGTCAGCTTCCTATGAATTTGAGTAAAAGTTATGCAAAAATATTGGTTGCACACTCAAAAGTACCATTTTTATGGATTATACTCACAGGTTTAGAAAAAATTTAGTATGTTCGTTTGAGGTGAAGATTTATAAATTTGAGGTTATGTTTTGGGTCTAGATTCATGATTTAGGAATATGTTTAATGTTTATGATTTTTTTGTTTGGCATAGTATATAATTTTTCTTTTTTTTTCATTTTTAGATACCGAATATGTCAACTTCGTATGATCGAGTTTGAGGCTAGAGATTAATCAACCATTTTGAAAAAATTCTAGGCGTATATTCCAATTACCTCACTGGAACTTTATAGTACAGGTAATTTCTTAAAGAATAAAAAAAATCAGTACTATTTGATTAGTTTTGATGCGTGGCTCGAATTTTTTCCAATATTTCCCACTGTGCGACCGTCAAAATTCTTTCACCAAAAACACCACACATCCACTGAAAACCGTTGCTGGAACCGAGATCTTTGTACAACGTGAGGATTTGAATCACACCAGTCGTGATGAAAATTTAATATGCCGTCTCTAGTAAAACAACATTCATCCGTAAAAGACCTTGCTTGTAAAATTCGGATTTTGTGCTATTTGATGTCGAAACTACTGATGAAATTCCATACGGGGTGAAAATCATTGTTGTATAATGCCTGAATTGTTCCAGTAGTAACATGCCACACGGTACTGTTAAGGCGGGTATCCATTTGTGTCAAATGCCCCGTAACGTAACACCGAACATGTTACGTTGCAGCTACTGGAGACGGAAAATTGTTGCATGGCACGTGTAACAAATTTGACAGGCGTAACTGATCCGGGACGAACCATCAGTTGTCGTTTTTTAGTCGTCGCATCAAAGGGATGCAACAGTAGGTACTTTCTGCCACATGTTGAGACGGGGTTACCCTTTTGGCCGTAACTTGCCTATTGCACATGTGTTATTTCTTGATTCGTCAGACTTTTTTATATGGTCTGGGGTATATTTTGTTACGTTACGGAATGAATGATACGACCAAAACCACACATACTTTCACACAAGTGGATACACCCTTTAGATACAACTTCTCGGCCAATGTCGCGAGTAATTCTGCAACACACAACTCACGTGCACAAGATGCACAGAGTCGGCTTACATTTATGGTTACTTTTCTTAATTTTCTCGAAAACAGAAATATTTAGACCACCAGTCGCTTAATAAAAGTTTCTCATTTTCGTGCCATCTATCGCCCTTTTCAAGGAACGCACCTATTACAGAAACACCCTGTATATAGCGGTAGCCGGTCCGACAAGATCGTCTCAACAATAAACCATTTTACTGCGATTTGAGGACATGGCTTAATTGGCAATTTTCCAAATTTTTACGGCTTTTCCATGGCGGGGGAGTGGGCGGCCCGTAAAGCAAAATTACGGCGCTGCACCCGGGCATACTTTGAATTAACGACGGCCCGGGGAATTAATAACTGCTCCTTTAACCGCACATTAAAAAAGTAATATAATGGCTGAATATCTCGAGTTAAGTGGAAATTAGCCCAAGGGGCACGTACAAAAAGATCGGGCCGGCAACCTTAAATTTAAAGTACTAGGTGTAATTCCGGATTTTATAGGGTGGCGGGCCCTTCCAGTCACTCCCTCGGGCGGCATTTATCGAGATGTAGAAAAGATTGCGAGCGGCGGCGGCGGTCCGCTCTTGGATCCCGCACGCAGAACACGTCTTGGATCCGGGGGGTCGCTACACGCATTTAGACGTGGTCAGGGCCACTCAATTGATTCTTTAGCAATAATAGCTCTCTCAGGGGGATGAATGCGCTGGCGTAACATTTTAATGCGTGCCAGGAGTGGAACATCTCATCTAACCCCCTTGGCACCGCAAGATTTGCCAAAAAGTATTTCGTTTCTTGCATTTAATGTGCAAAGGCTTTGTGCCAAAATAGGTATAATTTTTTTTCGTATTTAAGCATTTCTTCTTGAACAACTCTGTTAAATATAATTTTTAACAGAAACAAAAATTAAAGGCACCTTGCTTAGGGAAAATTTCACATTTTAAACGCCTTGTATGTTTCATTACATGTATGATTACTGCCCTTGGCTTCCAAATTTATCAAAAAACAACAACAACAAAATTTACCCCATCCTGGGACACATTGTACAGGGTGATTCACTATATTTTGACCCCCCCAATTAACTTTTTTGATTTTAGAGTTATAAAAAAATATGAAATACAAAAGTTGCACGATTTTTTTATGAATTTTTAGAAGATGATAGTAGAAAAACAAATGACGTTAACATCTTCTCCATACTCTATTTTAATTCATAATAATATTTCAATTTTCTACTTCTGTGTAACCTATTTTAATTAGAAAATAATAAAAATTGTCAATGAATAACAATGTTATCATGACATTACCTGCCACTGTCACGGCCTACCATATAACATTGTCCATGAGTAATTAAGCCCCTCACGGCCTAATTAGTGAGATTTAGTAGAATACCTATACGCATTTTGGACCTTACCAATATCTGATATGTAAAAATATATCACAACTAAATCTGTAAATCCTTACGTAATTAGAAAAAAAAAGGCAGAAGTGCTCGAAAGAGGTGTAATAATTACAAAATGTCTTATTTTTTTAATAAAAAACATACTTTTCATTTTTTAATAGTATCTCGTTTATTACTAGAGATGGACCCAACAAACCCTATATGCTCGACAAGGATTGTTCTATCCAAATTAACAAAGTTAACATCCGCCGCCATTTTGTTTGGACTTCATTTGTTTTTCAATTCAACTTTTGTATTTTACATTTTTTTAATAACTCTTAAAACAAAAAAGTTAAAGAGGGGGTCAAAATATAGTGAATCACCCTGTACAGGGTGAGTCAACGCTGTGGCAAAGTTGATTTATCGCTAGAATATAATTGAGGCAAAATAGGTTCGGGTAGGGAGCAAGAAATGCACATTTTAAAAATAATTTGACATACTTAATAATTTGACTGATTCGTTTTCGGAGGGCTGACCAAAGTTGTATTTTTTTAAATAGAACACCCTATATTCGAGTAGATAAGTATTTATATTTTACATGGAATTATGCAACTTTTTCGTAATAGGGACTATACAGGTTGTTACAAATTCGCTTCTCACCACAGGGACCTCGAAAACGATAAGAGATACCAACTAGCTTAAATGGGGGCAAAGTTGCGTAATCAGGGGACCACCGTTATGGCTCTAAAAAATCAAGGCTAACATGATTAGTTTTCGAAATATCTGAAAAAACCCGAAATTTTGGAAATCCGTTTTTGTTTCATTTCAGCCTTGTTTGAAGTGATATTGAAAAAAGAAGAACACTTTCTCATAGTCACTTTTCGCCCTCTATCGAATGGCATAATCAATTTTTATATGTAACGTTTCGTCTCTCCAGGACCATCATTAAGTTAATTTTTTTAAATACGACCCTAGAAATTTTATTACATTTTTTGCGAACCTTCATGACCCCCAATACTGTACTGCCTCAGCCCGAACTAGATTCAGACGTTTTGTCTCGAAAAATTCATCTTCAGTGTATTCGTTCCAAATTTATCTAAATTTTTTATTTAGATTTCTTCGTTTATTCAATTATCGTACACTGTAACTGTCGTTGGACCCTGTGAAATCCATCTAGTTATTTAAACTATTACCTCCCACAAAAAAAAGTCAAGTGGTGTAAGGTCATTTGATCTAGGAGGCTATGACAATGGTCCACCTCGACCAATCCATCTATTGGGAATTTCATCAAGATAAGCTCGGCTTCTTCTCTTGAGAAATTCATTATGAACAAGCACAAAACCAAACAAACAATATTAATTAATTAAGAATAACTATTTGTATCACAGAAAAACGCTACTTTAACAGTTAAAGCTAACGACAGGAAAAACTGTTGACAGTTACAAACATTTCTTTTGTTTCACTGCATATCAATGCCTCCCTAGGATATTATCATAAAAAATAAAGAAATTGCTAAAAATATCGTAAATTATGAGGAACTGATATACAGTGTGTCTCATAATTAGCTGCCAACCCTGAACAGGCCGATTCTATGATCAAAACTAAGTAAAAAAGTTCATATGAACTTGGGTCCGGAAATGCTTCTTAAGGGCACAGGGACCCATTGAAGAGGGAGGAATGGAAATCATATTTTTGCAATATCTCTCAATCGCGTTGTGATAAATGAATGAAATTTGGTATACACAGCTAAATTTTNACCAACGTTATGGCTCTAAAAAATCAAGGCTAACATGATTAGTTTTCGAAATATCTGAAAAAACCCGAAATTTTGGAAATCCGTTTTTGTTTCATTTCAGCCTTGTTTGAAGTGATATTGAAAAAAGAAGAACACTTTCTCATAGCCACTTTTTGCCCTCTATCGAATGGCACAATCAATTTTTATATGTAACGTTTCGTCTCTCCAGGACCATCATCAAGTTAATTTTTTTAAATACGACCCTAGAAATTTTATTGCATTTTTTGCAAACCATTATGACCTCCAATACTGTACCGCCTCAGCCCGAACCAGATTCAGACGTTTTGTCTCGAAAAAATCATCTTCAGTGTATTCGTTTCAAATTTATCTAAATTTTTTATTTAGATTTCTTTGTTTATTGAATTATCATACACTGTAACTTCGTTGGACCCTGTGAAATCCATCTAGTTATTTAAACTATAACCCCCCTCAAAAAAAGTCAAGTGGTGTAAGGTCATTTGATCTAGGAGGCTATGACAATGGTCCACCTCGACCAATCCATCTATCGGGATAAATTTCATCAATATAGGCTCGGCTTCTTCTCTTGAGAAATTCGTTATGAACAAGCAAGGACAAAACCAAACAAACAATATTAATTAATTAAGAAAAACTATTTGAATCACAGAAAAACGCTACTTTAACAGTCAAAGCTAACGACAGGAAAAACTATTGACAGTTACAAACATTTCTTTTGTTTCACTGCATATCAATGCCTCCCTAGGATATTTTCATAAAAATAAAGAAATTGCTAAAAATATCGTAAATTATGAGGAACTGATATATAACACCTATTATGAAAGTTGTAGGTTTTGAGAAGGTCTTTCACATCCAGTTAAAAATACGGGGTGTTCCATTTGAAAAAAAAAAAACAAAATTTTAGCCTTTAAAAAAGATAACATTTGGTACGATTTTGTGAACACCCTGCATGACATTTATAAACAGTGACCACTTCAGAATTTACGGGGAACCTAGTACAACATGAGTGTGATGATGGCTTAGATTGTATCTCAAAAAATGTAATTTTTTATATAAAATATTAATATCTCGAAATCGGCTGATTTACACATAGTACCTATTACGAAAAAGTTGCATAAGTCCGTGCAAAATATAAATATCCAGTTAAATACAGGGTGTTCCATTTAAATCAGTCTTCCGACAACGAATCACCCTGTACATTACTTGATATAAGTATGAAAAGTATGTCGCTAAAATGTTTCATTGCAGAGAAAATATAATTTCAATATTTTGTTGCAATAATTATCAATTACGGAGGGCTGGGTATTTGGAGGTTTTCTGATCCAACAACATTTTTCTAAATAAGCTATAATAAGTCATTATTACTAATTGGACTAATATCTATTCAAATATCAACCTCTATTAAGAAATAGGCCTCATCTCATTAAAAATACGTGGACAGAACAAAGAAAATTGTTAAAAATAATTTAATACAGGTTAAAATTTTAAAAAATTAATATGGAGTTCAATTAGACTAGAATTCCCTTGAAAAGTCAAAGGTTTGTCAGTTGATAACAGCAGTAGAAAACTGAAAATATTTTTTCTTTGAATCATGCAATAGTCGTAGGGTGTTTCTGTAATAGGTGCGTTCCTTGAAAAGGGCGATAGATGGCACGAAAATGAGAAACTTTTATTAAGCGACTGGTGGTCTAAATATTTCTGTTTTCGAGAAAATTAAGAAAAGTAACCATAAATGTAAGCCGACTCTGTGCATCTTGTGCACGTGAGTTGTGTGTTGCAGAATTACTCGCGACATTGGCCGAGAAGTTGTATCTAAAGGGTGTATCCACTTGTGTGAAAGTATGTGTGGTTTTGGTCGTATCATTCATTCCGTAACGTAACAAAATATACCCCAGACCATATAAAAAAGTCTGACGAATCAAGAAATAACACATGTGCAATAGGCAAGTTACGGCCAAAAGGGTAACCCCGTCTCAACATGTGGCAGAAAGTACCTACTGTTGCATCCCTTTGATGCGACGACTAAAAAACGACAACTGATGGTTCGTCCCGGATCAGTTACGCCTGTCAAATTTGTTACACGTGCCATGCAACAATTTTCCGTCTCCAGTAGCTGCAACGTAACATGTTCGGTGTTACGTTACGGGGCATTTGACACAAATGGATACCCGCCTTAACAGTACCTTGTGGCGTATACTACGGGAACAATTATTACACCCTTTTCATGTTCAAAGAGTTCAGGCTTTAAATAACAATGATTTTCAACCCCGTCTGGAATTCTATCAGTTGTTTCGACATCAAATAGCATCGACATCGACATCAAAGATCCAGTGCTTTTTACGGATGAATGATGTTTTATTGGAGACTGCATACTAAATTTCCATAACATTCACTATTTGTGTGATGCAAATCTTCATGTTGTACAGAGATATCGGTCCCAGCAGCGGTTTTCAGTATTTTGATATACATGTACTTCACAGTGTATAAGAATATTATGACTTCAAAGTCCTTTTTGTCTATTTTATTGCTTTGATATTTTACAGCTGATTTGATGTTTTTTAAAAGGTTCTAAAGCTGATTTGAAGAATTCGTATATGCATATTGAAGCTATTTTGTGTTCTAATTTCTTTTGAAGCTGTTCGTTATATCTTATCGTACTCCTCAGCAAATTTGAAGGATCTTTGTGCTATCTAAAGTTACTCAGACTTTTTTAAAAGTAATTTTGATTTATATTAATGCTTTTTGACATGTTTTACAGTTGATTGAAGAATTTTGATACATTTTGAANAGACAAAACTTTCGACTTTTTTGGTTTATAATTTTCACCTTGTCGTTTCAAAAATGTAATTAATTTTGAATATTTCTCAATATTTACATTGTGTTCTATGTTTAATTTAGATTTTACCATTGAATATTGCGCCCATAAAGTTGAACTTTTCAGTGTTCTGGATAATCTTGTAAAATATGCTATCATCACATTTTCTGAATAAATATGTGCATTATTTTCTTTTGCCCAATTTATGAATTTATCATAAGCATTTTCATAAATTTTTCTCGACTTTGTTGGTATAAGTGTTGCCACTGATGTATTTGCAATTTCCAGTAATTCTGGTGGTGTGCACTGCATTTCTTCAGACATTTTAAAAACGACCCGACGCGACATCAAATTTCAACTGACACTTAATGAAACGTCAAAGCTTCTTGAATCTTTAATTCGTTGCTAGGATACTTACCTACACATTGTTACATTTTTTAACTAGTTAAAAAATGAAAAATATTTGTACTAGTTAAACAATAGGCTGCTTCTAAAGGATGTATTGCACTATATAATATATGTATTATTATACGCTTGAAGAAAAAATAATTTTTCTCTGAATCATGCAATAGTCGTATGCAACAAGTGCACCTTTTACAGTAAATCAAGTGAGGTTTCGTAAAAGACTTTCCGTTTTTTCAAAATCTCTATATATGCCCTGTTCACAACTAATATCAAATTCTTCAACTTATGCGAATACTGTCTAATTATTTTGATGACTACTTTCATCATGTCGTATCATTCTTAGATTGAACGGACAATAATAATGAAATACTTACTCTAGCTAATTTATTGTTTTCAACCGAGTCGCACCAACACGCTTATATTTTTATTAAAAAAAAATGGCATGATGACACTCCGGCGACGCAAAAAATTAGACAAGGCAATGTCGTCTAGAAGGCCTTTTTGCTGCAGCAAAGTTGCGTACGAGTAACGAGGGAATAGAGCCAGAAGGGTTGAGAGAAAGTAAACTAGTTTGCAAGTAGAGAGATGAAAATTTGGCCTCCGACAAAATTACAAGCTGGAGCGTGTTATAAATTATTAAAACCGCTGAATGTAAGTTTCCAGCTCGTAATATATGGCAAAATTTATTCTGTAATGAAATAAACTGGTACCTACAGGGCACGTACAGGACGAGAAATATAATTTATAGTGGTTCCCTACTCGTTAATTGATCTTCAAGATAAATACGTTTGTTCTCTGTTTCTCTCTGGTGTAAATAGGTATTTTGTTTTGCAATAACCAAAATGAATTCATAAATAGTGAAGACTAATAATACTACTAAGACTAGATTAATAAATAATTGAATAAGAAAATATAAATAATAAAATAAATTAAAACTTTTAACACTGTTTAGATTCTAAATATTGGATTTATCAATGCAATTATGTGAATACCAAGCAATGATATTTAGAGCTTACGAAAGTACTGAGTACTGGCCAGATTTCCGTTCCTATTAATAAACTTTAAGTTATCAAGTCGACGTTCGATCACAGCCTATAATAGCTCCGCCATGGTCCTGCAGAGATCCTCGCCTTAGGATCTCAAATTTGACCTATCCAGATTTGTCGTCTCATGAGAAGGACTGGACACGAGCTTTTATCTGGGATTTCATTAATCGACTTTTTTTCTTAATGATTTATTAATATCTTCAGAAAAGTAATATCATCATTTACATCAGGATTGGGGTACAACAGGGGTCCGTCCTGGGACCTGTACTTTTTCAAATTTATGTAAATGAGTTGGGGGATGCAGTTCCTGGAGTGGAGACGGTTCGCTTTGCTGACGATACAACATTAATATTGCGGAATCATGATATCTTAAGCTTAAAAGGAAAAATGCAAGAAACACAAAATACAATCTCTAATTGGTTTCTAATGAATGGCTTACACTTAAACAACTCAAAGACCCATCATGTATTTCTTTCTCACAGACAGCTAGACAACAGTGATGTAACATCATCTGTGAGGTTTCTAGGAGTATTTTTGGATACTAAATTGACCTGGGAAGGTCATGTTAATTATTTGGCCAACAAACTCAACAAGAATATCTTTGTAATCAGATCGCTGGCTAATCAAGTTGCCAGGGATGTCTTATTAACAACATATTATGCACTTTTTAATTCAAATGTAAATTATGGTCTGTTGTGCTGGGGTCACTCGTCTCACGCGGATAGGATTTTTGGACTGCAACGTAAGGTAATTAGAATTATATTGAATTTAGGTTTTAGAGATGATGTTAAGACAGAATTTAAAAAGTTAGAAATTATGACTGTTCCTTGTATGTACATTTTCCAGTGTCTAAAATATGTAAAACTAAATATTAATCTGTATAGTACAAATGAGGCGTTACATGCTTATGGAACTAGGAATGCTAATCACATAAGACCTAATTATTACAGATTAAATTCTAGCCGTAATGGTAAAAACTATTATGGTCCTATATTTTTTAATTTACTGCCGACAAGGGTGAAAGAATTGGGTACTANAAAGACGGATTGTCGGGGATTAAATTTTAGCTACCTGCTACAATTTAGTACAGTCCGATGGCACAAAGTTTTGTTAAAAGTAGACCTCATCTATATGGAAAATACATAATATAAAAATATCGAATATAAGCACCAGTACTACATTTATTTACGATTTGTATACATAATGAGCTTTTATTACTCTCTTTCATTTCTAAACAGACTATAGTTAATTGAAAGAAGCTCTTGAAATGTTACAAATCGTTATCTCCATATATATCTTAAGCATCGTCGAGGATGTCAACGACTCTTGTGAAGAATCTAATTAAATTTAAAGAGGTGACATTGAATACGTTTTGCTGGCAGCGTTT
>NW_019418377.1:13729-15336 GCF_000390285.2 Anoplophora glabripennis | reverse complement strand
AGATTACATTAAGAGGTTACACTGTAAAAAAAAATCACTCAAATTTCACTCAATTTTACTCGGTAATGTATCAATTTCTGTCCACACCCGATTGAGTGAAATTTTCATTCTATCAGTATAAGTACAACTCAGTGAAACTATTGAATCAGAAATGAGGGAGTTTTACTCAAATCCGAGTTACTGCTAACTATCAATTGAGCCACTTTTGACTTTATTCTGAGTATATAAAACCAATTTAAAATAGACTTTTTCTAATATTTAAAATCAGTTTTTACTCTGACTTGGCTTTTAATTAACTAAATATTTAGTGCAAAAAAAAATCACTTATAAATGATTAATTAGGATATACAGTGTTGAAATTAATTCACTTCGCGGGTCTTCCACCTGTCCTGGCTGAGACTCGCCAGCTGAGATCGGCTGAGGCATGTTCTCCTGGCGATCACGCTTTTCTGGAGCATCTAAGGGCCATTCAAATTATTCGAAATTAATATACATTTAAGCTCACCCATTGTCAGTAAGGAAGACATTTACTTTGATTTAGGTACAACTGCACCAAATACGATTTTACGTGAAGAATTTATTTAAAAAAACGGAGAAAAACATTATACTTTAACTTACCTACATAAAATCGTTGATTCCAGCTCCATACATCTAATTGTAAAATATTTAATAAAGATAACACTCAGAAATCGGGAGAAGCGAGCCAGAAAAACAGATAAACAATACTTTTTAATTTTCACATGTCTTATTGTTGTAAAATTGTTATGTGGATGTTGTTGCCCTTCTGATATAGTGCTGCTACGTATTTAGGATATTATGGGGCCGGTAGACTAGCGAGAAAACAAGCGCGAGTTCTGTCAGACACTGCTGTCATTAGTCTAAACAGCGCGGTGAGTCGATATTATTGAATTCGCATAAGAACTCATGCAACATTCTAACTTGCAAGTCTAAATAGGTATAACTGCGTTTGCGCAATTTATTACAATACTTCCAGTTTGTTTCGATATTTGGCGAGTGAACAGTGCGAGTTCAACATGGTGGAGAACAAGGTTTGGACAAATACGGAAATACAAATGTTAATAACTCTGTACGAAGAAAATTCTGTTCTGTGGGATGTGCATTCTGTAGGTTACAGAAACAGAAATAAAAAACAAGATTCTGAGAAGTCGACTGCTGACATGCGAATAAAATTTTTAAACTTCTTCAATTTTCAGCTCACGAATGTGCTTGTTATAGGCCCCATATTTTTCTCTACGTAATATCCAATCTCGTACCCAAAACCTTCGCTTCTTTTCGTTCTTTTTATTTTTTTTATTGTAACTGTTACATAATAATAATGCTGCTGCAGTACGAACACATCTTACTGGTGCCATGTTATGTTTTCAACTAAAAACTGTCACTGTGTCAGCACTGTCAGCCGCGAACACATTATGCAAGTATAAATTTGCTGACAGTGTAAATAGCTTGGTGAGAACTCGATTAAGCTGTACTTGCTGAACTTCCCCGACAGTAAAATCACAATTATTATTGCTCAAGTGTAAACTGATGCGGAAGTCGCTCGCTCGAGTTTTGTCGCAAGTATCTCGCCAGTGTATCTCCGCCTTTAG
>NW_019418377.1:0-11092 GCF_000390285.2 Anoplophora glabripennis | reverse complement strand
CGATAGTTTTAACATTTGTCAATAAACGTCAAAAAAAAATGGAACGCTTCGGTTCAAGCTCTGAATTATATAATCGTATCGAATACCACTCGAGCAAACGAAAATATTCGATTATACTAACCTCCTCACTCGACGTATATCCTTAAAACACCACTCCAGCTACGCTGTCGTGGTGTTTCGCAGAATACGTCTCGTGACTCGGAAGTATAATCGAATATTTTCTATGCTCTTGTGATATTATAACTGATTATATAATTCATTAGAAATTTAGCCAATAGCAATTACAAATTTTACGTAGTTACTATGTATTGATAAGCGATTATACTCTTGACGACGTGGTATAACCGTTTTGGTGTTTCGCCTCCTCCAACAATGTGAACTATGTCATGGTAACGATAGTTTTAACATTTGTCAATAAACGTCAAAAAAAAATGGAACGCTTCGGTTCAAGCTCTGAATTATATAATCGTATCGAATACCACTCGAGCAAACGAAAATATTCGATTATACTAACCTCCTCACTCGACGTATATCCTTAAAACACCACTCCAGCTACGCTGTCGTGGTGTTTCGCAGAATACGTCTCGTGACTCGGAAGTATAATCGAATATTTTCTATGCTCTTGTGATATTATAACTGATTATATAATTCATTAGAAATTTAGCCAATAGCAATTACAAATTTTACGTAGTTACTATGTATTGATAAGCGATTATACTCTTGACGACGTGGTATAACCGTTTTGGTGTTTCGCCTCCTCCAACAATGTGAACTATGTCATGGTAACGATAGTTTTAACATTTGTCAATAAACGTTAAAAAAAAATGGAACGCTTCGGTTCAAGCTCTGAATTATATAATCGTATCGAATACCACTCGAGCAAACGAAAATATTCGATTATACTAACCTCCTCACTCGACGTATATCCTTAAAACACCACTCCAGCTACGCTGTCGTGGTGTTTCGCAGAATACGTCTCGTGACTCGGAAGTATAATCGAATATTTTCTATGCTCTTGTGACATTATAACTGAAAATCAATTTCTTATGAATTATATAAAAATATTTGTCCATGAAGTTTATTGTCCATCAAGTTATCATTGAATGTTTCTAGCTCCATAACAATGCCGCGTCGTTCTTTTGTCTAATAGTGATTATCTTGACAGCACACGTCAAAAATCCATTTAGTGTGAACAATTTTCTTGCAAAAATTGCACGTTTAAGTGAAACCGAGTTATTGAAGTTTTAATGATCATAGAATATGGTGATAGAAAACAAAATTGTGACAAAGTAGTGAATATTCTTCATAAATTGCATCCCGATAGGGAACGTATTTCTAAATCAACCATTTCAAAAACATGAAACTTACAGATCGACGAAAAAGTGGAAAACCAGTAAGCGTTACAATTGAAGAAACTTTTTTAAATGTTAGATGTGGTGAAAGATTCAATAAATTGGACACAACAGGGGGCTTTAAATCATGAGTCGATATTCCATTAAAAAAATTTGCAAACGAAAAAAAAAAGATATCTATAAAAATGCATTTGTTAGAAGAATCGAGTGAAGGCGATTATGATCGTATAGAATTGAGTTCTGCAAAGTTATTATAGATAAATTAAACGAAAACGTCAACTTTGTCACCCACATATTGTTTCATGACGAATCTACATTTTGTTTAAACGGGCAAGTAAACCGACACAACTGTAGGTATTGGTCAGACCAAAATCCACATTGAATGGAGGAAGTTTACACCCAACGACCACAGAAAGTAAATCTTTAGTCTGGCATTATTGATGGACATGTCATAGGACCCTATTTTATAAACGAATATTTGACCTCTGACTCTGTATGAGGAGAGCTTATTAACTAATGATAATTGTTTAATGATTATCAGAACATTCACAAAAATTGTGTATTGTCTATTTTTAGACAGTCTATTTACAAACTTCCGGATGTTCTTTCCAAAATAGCTTTTTGATGTGGATTTCGACCAACATCGCACTGCTTCTATTATTTATTGTTTCCATACGTAGATCTCCAATATTACTTCAAATTGTAAACGAGTTGACAATCATTGAAGAGAGCACTTTGACATTTCGATAGTACTGAAAAAAGTTCAAGAACGGAAAATAAAGGGTTTTAAAAAATAAAATTGAAATTGTTTTATTGCTGAAGTTGATCGAAAATTTGAATATGGAAGATTGTCATTTATATGAAATTGCAAAATAACGTTCTCTTTTCTGTTTTCGACTCTTTAGTTTGATGTTGAAATTTTGTTAAAAAATATATGAGTGCATTCCGATCTCTAATATACTTATATCTAAATTTTGTCAAAAAATATGTAACAACTTGGAATTGGAATTTATTCCAACAAATATATCTGGAATAATATTTTCGTAAGTATCCTTTAATGTTGGTTTGTATTTGATTTTTTTTCTATTTTTTTTTTCAATCTAATTTTTTGCTTCGAGAAAACCGAAAAAAAAAACAGGGTTTTGTTTCAGTTTTTCCTGTTTTCTTTTCTAGATTGTTAAACCTCTAATTGTAAACCAGAAGGACGATCTCAGATTGTAAGATAAAAGTTAATTTCTATGAGTATATAACAATGGTTTTAAACAATTTATGTTATTCAACGACTCTCCTCTTTTTATGTGGCTAAAGAAAGTTTTACGCGTTTATTATGGAAACTAATTTTTTACTGGAACTTAAAATCAGATCCAGTTTTGTTGTGAAACGAAAACATGTTTCACAAAATCATTCAAACACTAAATTATTATTTTTTTTTTTTTCGGGGGTAGGCAAAAAGGGCCCACTTGTGGCCTAATTGCCAGGCTGAGGCCGCCCCTTTACTACTACTACTACTACTACTAAATTATATTTTTCACAATGGAACTATAATGAAATTTCAGCACCTGTTGGTTCAAGTTTAAAATATAAGTACCACTGAAAAGAGCATTAAAAGATATGGTAATCTAGCATGAGTGTTCAACATTGATTATTTGTATTATATAAGGAAATACATATTTTTTGTGAATCCCAAACTATCGATTTTATTGACTGTAGTAGAAAAAGCAGCAAATATTAATTACAATAGAACTCTTAGGAGTATGACTAAAAAAATAACACGCTATCTTTCGAATAAAACGGTTATTAACAATACTACTACATGTAATATAAACATGAAGCAATGTTTATATTGTTTGTTTGCGATAATCCTCTTTTAATGTTAATACATTTAATTATAAATAGTTATGAACATTTTTTATTGCGTCTGCTGTCGGATTTACCTTTAGAATTTTGGAAATATTTACTCAGCCGGTGGTAATATATTGTTGTTGAAGCAGTTCACGTATATGGTGACACATATAATCTAAATAATAAATAGATGAAAGTAAACAACTGCGTAATAGAGCAGCAGTAGAAGGCAAAATCAATTACGAGGAAGATTATCTAAAATTATCACAACAAAAATAGAGTTAAAGAGGGTGTTGCAATTATTTTTAGAAGTAGTTACGGCTATCATCCATTTATTTAATATTTGGCTTCCTAAGGCTTCACATTTCAGGTAAATAATAAAGGCATTGTATTCAAGACTTTAAGAAGAAAGTTCTATACAATAATATTGTCCATTCCTGTAGATATCGTTTACTTTCTGTCTGAATGTAATCTAAAATTAGCTGAAATATAATTTCAACTTTACCCAAAAGGTTATGGCAAAAACGTTTTTCACATAAATTATAAAGACCTGTTTTAGGAAAGCACGCGGTTATCATTAAAATGAGGAGTTCCGGATCTCAGTATGGTTTTATGTTCGCTGATTCATATGTAAATAATATCCAACTAAAAATTCGTGTAACGAACTTTCAAATGGTTCTGAATTGGTGGCATTATATCTATTCACTGTTCCGTTATTGAATTTCCTGCAACGAACGTACGTGATGCACTATTGCGAAATGGAAGCAGTTTGGTATTATAACTCTTCCTGCATCACGTTTACTACAGGAAAATTATCGCATTATTTCCACATTGCTAAGGAGGTGCATTATTGCAGTTAATGAACTTTTTTGTACAATCGGTCTTTTAGTGTTTATTTACATGTTAATGCGGTAGGTAATGTTTACTGGTTGTCTAACAAGTCTGTAAGTAATTTACCTACAATTAGTATAATGCATAGGTCATTTCATAAATACAGGGTGATTTCACTTTAAATACGGAAACTGCAGGAATAGCTCGCTGATTGGCTGAATAGAATCTCAAGAAAAATAACATCAATAACATTTGAAACAGAATGTTGTGTTTTAATCTTGATCTTATTGTTTTAATTTTACAGAAATTTAATCGCCAACATGAAAGAAATAAAATTACTGTTGCAAACAAAAGTCAAACCAGTAGGTCACGTGGCTTGTAATCATTTATGAATGCTCTATATCATGTGGATGAAGTAAATCGCAGCGATTTTTAACTGTACTTCAGATCCTATGATTTATCTATTAGCAATTAGCCGCGAATGAAAATTACCTTGCTACGTCCCTGGAAAAACTTCTTTAATTAATTCCAATTACGAAGGCATGCTTGCAATAATTAACTTGACATTGGATTGCCGATATTTCGTCAGTAAACTACGATTTACATTTCATTTACCAGAAGCAATTTCAGCATCAACTTATGTTGGTTTTTCTGGCATTTTTTCACCCTGTTTTCCTACTAAATGCCCTTGACATATTGCCAGACTTTTATGCAATAAACAATAGATCGATACATTTGTCATTTCATTTGTAAATAACGGTACAAAAATTAATGATTATTAGATACTAGATAGCTCGTAGCTATCGATAACCTTCATTGATATGACTTGTAATACTGTATTTTTCTGGATTACTGTAACTGATTATAAACAAATGAGAAAAGTTTTGCAAGAAGCAACATTAGAAATTTCTGAAAGAGATATTTTCATAGTTAAAAAAAATTAAGTGCTTTATTTTTAGTATACAACTTTTGTATCCAGTACATACCTGTTAAGTTTCTGCGTTGAACGTTATACTTCAATACTTCTTTGAAATTATAAAAACATTCAGTATTTGAAAATTTGCCGCATATTAATTGACGTTTTTTGTTTTATTACATAATTGAGGACGGGATTTTGTACAAAAAATATCGCCCAGCGTGAGTCACGAAACGGGACCCCGGCAAGTGCTGCTCTAGTGGCCAACGCTTCAAGTATAATAATTTACGCTGGACCGATATTCGCCCGATTTTTCAGGAACGGCTCCAATTTGTGTGCATACAATCTTATAAGGAAAGAGAGTAAAGGTTTTAGTAATCAGTAATAGATTATCGAGGACAATAATATTTTTTTTATTAAGTAGGCAATAATTTTTAGTTAATAAGCTTAAACAATCTTATAATTACTATTCCTTCATTATAAAAACAGAAATACGGTTTTTAAAATTACATGTAGTTTCTTCTTCAAAATTGACGTTAAAACACGTATAACATGGAATAGTCAACAGTCTAATGTTTATATTTTCACATTAACAATCCGATAATGTAAATTAACTGCTATTTTCAGTAAAAAAAATATATACCTAACCTGAANTTCCTTCTTACCGGTAAGTAGCTTGAAGATTTGTAGATTTGTAGATTGAAGAAGAAATCTATCTGAGCCAGGCTAATTTTTAAGCTGTAAATTTATTTAAACATAAATAACGATTTTATGTGGGACACCCTGTACGTAAAATTTAATCTTTATTCTTAATAAAGAAAAATTAGTACATATTATTGGTTTTTTATGCGTTATATTTTCGTACTATTTAAGCTTTACAAAATCATTACTTAGGTACTACTAGGTATATCAAAGATAATATTAGACCATTATGCTTTATTTTAGGACGCATTTATAATAAACCAACTCTGTGTTTTCACTTTCATTTTCAAGGGTAGCGACACCTGTGAGAGAGTATACAAACTAATTATAGTTAGAATAGGATAGGAATCTCGAAATTCTGGTTTAGATACATAATAAAAATGGAGTCGTGTGTAAAATATTGTCATTTTACTTGAGGACACAAATTATAGAATTATTAATAAATATTAATCTGAAAATTAAATACAAATGATCCTAGGTGTCCGTTCTAGTGAATGAAGTAGTTTTGTTATTGTGCCTGACCTAGTTCCGTCGGAAATGCAATATATTGACAGACTAGCAGTATGGTTAAAATTGAGGTACTTTGGCATTTAGGTATTTAAATTTTTCTTCTGTTCTCATGAGTACTGAAATTTATTTCACCCACTAGCGGGAACCATTGCGAATACATTGATATATAATAATATTCAATTATGTTAGTTTCTTCGATGATTTGTGTCCTCATCTGAAGCTCTGTTACACGGTAAAAATATACATACTAAATCGCCCCCTTAGCAAATAACTAAGGATAACTAGTATCACTATGGAATAGTGATACTAGAAGGCCCAAATTTCACTGGATGTCCTTGTATGTTACTCTTTTGGTGATCATCTCACTGAGGTCACTAACCGACTTAATTTGAACAACTAGATAGATAGATAAGAAACATTAATGAAGTAACATATATTGTGTTCAACATGGTCGTTATTTTGTTCACATTGAGATGATTTGAAATTTTCTGAAGATAATATCTACATGAATAAAAATGACCAAATAACAAGGATTTCACTGAGTTTTTGATGAATATAATTTTTATTCTACATTAAAATAAAGAGTTACTGCCAGCATTCATCAGCATTGTCTTCTTTCATTACCTTCAAGATGTTCATTGGTAAAGAGAAACTTTTATGATTTTAACCCAAAATGGTATTATACTTTGTTGACCATGTTTGCTTTAAAATATTTTTAAATACACATTGTTGCTGTCTGCAATATGAACAGAACCTTTATCAGTTCGCCTGCTTAATGTTTATTTTTCAAATGTTTGAGTTTTTAATGTGCAGGAAACTATGCTTAACCAAACTTTGGGAAAAAAGAATTAGAGATTAAGTTATATTTTTGTCTTTATTCAGACATTTGTTACATAAATCGATTGACACATTTTAAAGTTTTTTCGAATCTGTCATAGTGCTTTTATATTGTTTAGAATGTTTCCTAACTTAAAAAGTAAATTCCAAATCTATTCGAAATATAGATATAACTAGTATGACCATCATAAATAGATTTATTGATGAGATAGCTATACGTTTTCCAAACTAGATGACATATTTGTAAAATAAAATTGTTATTAGCTACCTTCACTCAAATTTCACTCAATTTTACTCGGTAATGTATCAATTTCTGTCCACACCCGATTGACTGAAATTTTCACTCTATCAGTATAAGTACAACTGAGTGAAACTATTGAATCAAAAATGAGGGAGTTTTTTTACTCAAATCCGAGTTACTGCTAACTATCAATTGAGCCACTTTTGACTCTATTCTGAGTATATAAAACCAATTTAAAGTAGACTTTTTCTCTAATATTTAAAATCAGTTTTTACTCAGACTTAGTTTTTAATTATCTAAATATTTAGTGCAAAAAAAATCACTTATAAATGATTAATTAGGATATACAGTGTTGAAATTAATTCACTTCGCGGGGCTTCCACCTGTCCTGGCTGAGACTCGCCAGCTGAGACCGGCTGAGGCATGTTCTGGCGATCACGCTTTTCTGGAGCATCTAACGGCCCATTCAAATTATATGAAATTAATATACATTTAAGCTCACTCATTGTCAGTAATGATTTAGGTACAAGTGCACCAAATACGATTTTACGTGAGGAATTTATTTAAGGAGTAAGGATATTTGAGTGAAAGTACTCAGTTTTAGTTTAAATATAGTCACAAATGAGTAAAATGATCAAAATTCCCAATATTGAGTGAAAATGTACTCAATAATTTCCCTCAATGGATTCACTCCGAACCTTTATTGCTTTCACTCACACCGATTTTTTTTACAGTGTACATGGGGTTTGAATGTTAAAAAAGAGCATATTTTCCCTAATTTTTTGTAATATATTAAAAGAATTATTTTATTCAAACTTTTGAGCATATAAAAGAGCAATATTTAAACAATACGTAACATTTTCATTTTAATTTTTTTTTAATTCAGCCGTTAGGACCTGGTTTTCGAAGACTCCTAGTAAAGAAGAAAAAAGTATTCTGGCGGTGGTCAGGATAACTCATGATAGCTTTATCCCTAATCAAAAAACCAAATATTTACCATTAGTAGGTGGGTAGGTATAGCTCGTGACTGAACAAAGTATTAAAAAAAATTAAATTTGAGTGTTTCTCAGAGTTGTATGCCAAAAAGTACAATTATAGGTAAAATTTACACCACGAATTGCTTTGTAAAATAAATTGTGATCAACAAAAAAAACCTTGGTTCAATCACTACTCAATCTTATCTAGAAAGAAATGTGCAAAATTTCAGTAATATCGGTGCATTAGTTTTTGATAAATAGTTTCCACCGTTTCCAAAAATAGAGTTTTGAGAAAAAAGCGATTAAAGCTTTAAATAGGAATAAAACGGAGAAAAACATTATAACTTACCTGCATAGAATCGTTGATTCCAGCTCCATACATCTAATTGTAAAATATTTAATAAAGATAACACTCAGAAATCGGGAGAAGCGAGCCAGAAAAACAGATAAACAATACTTTTTAATTTTTACATGTCTTATTGTTGTAAAATTGTTATGTGGATGTTGTTGCCCTTCTGATATAGTGCTGCTACGTATTTAGGATATTACCCTTTGTTAGTGTGCTTGCTTTAGGTAGTCACATATTGTACAATGCAGTAATTTTTTCCCTGTAATTAGGTATTCATGTCTGTTGGGAAAATAAATAAATAAATAAACTGTTAAGCGGCTATCTGGGATGCTCCCGGCCGGCCGAGCCTAATGATAGGAATTTCCAAAGGCTCTCTCTCCTAGAGTTTTATTCCGATTGATTTGGAACTTTGGAAAAATATTCTTGACATGTTGTACCTACTCTTAGACAAAAAAATTTAAAAAAGTGGATTTTTTTTAATTTCCAAATCCATGCCTTAAAGAACGAGAATTTGACAACATTTTGAGAAGGAAAATAATGCGCTTAAAATAAAATTNTTCCAAATCCACCCCTTAAAGAACGAGAATTTGACAACATTTTGAGAAGGAAAATAATGCGCTTAAAATAAAATTAAAAGAGACCGCGATTATTTTGTTAAACGATGAAAGATGTGTTTCAAATTATTCTGTGAACTTGGATCTTTGTTGGCAAAAAATTCTAAAAGGTGAAGTAAGTAACAATAGAATAAACATTAATATGATATCTGTAACCATGGAAACATGCAAAGTCAAACAAATAAACTCAAAAATAATTTTAAAAAGTCAGAAAACGAAAACAGATATATTTCAATTTGGTGAATTTTGATTTTGGGATAGATCCTTTTTTCGCAAGAGTTTATTTAATTAATTTTCGCAGGCGGCAAAATATCCAATAAAAAAAAATAATTGCTGTACCTGCTATAGAAGAAACTGAGGTAAACAAGTTTATCTGGAATCGGAATAATTTCACATATTACCATTCTGACACGATTCATAAACCATAATGAGAGGCAGGAGACCTTGCATATCCCTGTACAATATGAAGCGTTATAATTTTCTGCAATCTGAAATATGCGTTGGGAAATATTTATTGCTGAAATGAAGCGGTGTGTGTTTAATTTTTTTTAACGTCTCCACCGTACCCAGTCGTGTACTTATAAGGCCAAGGCATCACATGAAAGGGAGCTTGTTGTTAAACCGGTACAGATTAGCACAACTTGATTTCCCCTTTCCATTAATTGTCCCGACGGATTACTTTTTACAAAATTTATGATGGTCTTTTATCTACCGACCTCGTAATTACGCATGCAGTTCATTTATTAATGATGGCAGCAGAAGGTGGAGGAATCGCTGCGTCTGCAGTTGTCTCCCTTTTAAAAGGAGAGTGAATAACATATTTTGCTGCTTGCGCATCAATCTTCTTCCCAGATGAACTAGACTACAGCTACATAATGACATATTTTAGTTTTCTCTCGTGGATCGTTGATAATTTTGAAGTCAATTTTTGATCCGTTCCAAGAATTTTATATTTTCCTTATATTTGGAATATACGGTCTCTGATTTATATGGAAATGGTCGATTATCGCTTAAAGTAAGATACCTATTGAAAAATCATAAGACAAACGTTTTACTGTTTTTTAAAACCTGTTACAATAAAGAAAAATTAAGTATACAGGATCTATCAAAAAGTCATAATGAAACAAAGTTGCTTCTTCTTTAATGGAACACATTTATATTATTCCATATTTCAATTCTTCTCGAAATTCTAAACACAATTCATATAGCACGTCATGTATACCTAAACTTAACCGTTTTCTAGATAACTTTGAAAATCAATTTCTTATGAATTATATGTATAAAAATATTAATTTGTCCATGAAGTTTATAGTCCATCAAGTTATCATTGAATGTTTCTAGCTCCATAACAATGCCTCGTCGTTCTTTTGTCTAATAGTGATTATCTTGACAGCACACGTCAAAAATGCATTTAGTGTGAACAAATTTCTCGCAAAAATTGCACGTTTAAGTGAAACCGAGCATATTGAAGTTTTAATGATCATAGAATATGGTGATAGAAAACAAAATTGTGACAAAGTAGTGAATATTCTTCATAAATTGCATCCCGATAGGGAACGTATTTCTAAATCAACCATTTCAAAAACATTGCAGCGTTTTCATGAAACTTACAGATCGACGAAAAAGTGGAAAACCAGTAAGCGTTACAATTGAGGAAACTTTTTTAAATGTTTGAGGTGGTGATAGATTTAATAAATTCGACACAACAGGGGGCTTTAAATCATGAGTCGATATTCCATTAAAAAAATTTGCAAACGAAAAAAAAAGATAACCATAAAAATGCATTTGTTACAAGAATCGAGTGAAGGCAATTATGATCATTATTGATGTCATAGGACCCTATTTTATAAACGAATATTTGACCTCTGACTCTGTATGAGGAGAGCTTATTAACTAATGATAATTGTTTAATGATTATCAG
>NW_019418376.1:160896-169019 GCF_000390285.2 Anoplophora glabripennis | reverse complement strand
TGATTTGTTTAAATGAAATTTTCTTACACCTATAACGACACAATCATTTTTATTCTGAAATGCTGGTGGCAGGGTATTCGGTATATCGATTTTAAGATCAGGTAAATCGAAAATACTTGCCTGGTACGACATTTTAAAATAAACTAAAAATAATGCTCAATTTAAAGTCATTGTAGTTTGGGGGGGCAAAGGGTGGGAGGGTGGATTAGAACTCTCAGTCTTCTTATTAGCTGGGTTAAAAAGAGGCGGGGCCAATTGGTGGGAGGAAAGTAGTGGGAGGGGCGAATTAGAACTCTCCGTCTTCTTATTGGCTGGGTTAAAAAGAGGCGGGGCCAAGTGGTGGGAGGAAAGTAGTAGGAGGGGCGGATTAGAACTCTCCGTCTTCTTATTGGCTGGGTTAAAAAGAGGCGGGGCCAAGTGGTGGGAGGAAAGTAGTGGGAGGGGCGGATTAGAACTCTCCGTCTTCTGATTGGCTGAGGGGGTAAAATGGGGTGGGGGGTGGATTAGAACTCTCCAACATACTCTACTCTAGAGATATTGCGACAGATTGCGAATTGTGAAACATATCAAAAAATATAGGGTTAGGTTTAATGATCCCTGCCTGTTCCCTCGAAAATATCAGTAGAAGAAATAGGGAACAATTCTTCTATCATTACTCAATAGAACACCATTCAAAAATACCGATTAATGAATTTTAGTAGAGACACCCTTTCTCTCGTTCCTTCTACTCCCTATAATTCAAGAATAAAGTCCCGTGACACTTGACCCAAAAAAAGGGCAATGACCAAGCATGAAAAAATGAAAAAGTATTTAAAAAATGGAATCTAAAAAATTTGAAGAAATCAACTTAACTTCATTATACGGGGTGTCCGGGAAAATGTGGGAAATCTCTCTGGTGCAGATGGAACATGAAAAAAATAAGATAAGTTGCTATAAAATTTTTTCGTACAGGCCCTCCCTACGGAGATGTCTCCCTGAAGAACGCCGCTGGAAATCGGTTTATTCAAACTTTTAAAGTACTTAATATAATTTAATAAAAATTTTATGTGATGGACACTAGTCAGGACCTCTTAAAATAGTATCCTTGAAACATATTTAGCTTTTTTAGTTTACCAAAGGTGGACTAAGCTTTACAACTTAATGCCTATATTTTTAATACCCTGTGTGCTAAAGACTTTAAAATAATAAATCTGGGTAGCTTCAACTTTAGACTAAAAAAGCTACTCTTGTTTACTGTCAATAAAATGAACCGTTCTTATGAAGTTTTTAAGGTGCCTCCTCGGACACTACTGCGTTTTTTAGCTTTATAATTTTTCGGATTGAACATCTTGGAATGAAACTTTCCTATTGTTTGAATGACTTTCGTACCGCACTTTGTCGTCGAGAAAAAAAAATAGAAAACATGGCCGTTTTCATTAAAAATAAAACATGAATTCGTTTATTATACTATCAGCTCTAGTAATTACGGGATATAACTCTGGACAACCCTGTATATTCCACTGTCTCCTCTCAGGTTTTTGATTTTAAAATCGATATATTACTTTAAAAATATCGATTTGTAAAATTAAAAACATTTGAATTTAGAAGTAAAGTGAAATGCCTATTCAAATTAATGCTACTAGAGTTTACTTTGTACTAAAGACGATAGTTGGTGCATCACACATCTAATGTGTATCAAGTTGCCTATCTGTCTATAAATCTCTTATCTATGACGTGACCCTTCACGAGGCTGTCCAGGCCTATAGCGATGAACCAGGACAAAGAAGAATAGTCCCCTTCGGTCCCACATCATTTAGGCCACAGACCACCTAGACTGGCTTATAGAGCGATTTTGGTGAAAACACTTTGGAGCCTGATTTGGAGCTCAGCGCTCAGTCGTGTCCTAGCATTTGTCGTGTACGCATCGCCGTGATTTCTATAATTAGACGATTTATCATGGGCAAGTGTATTGTAAAACATTGTATAAATAGAAGTGATCGAGTTGGTGAAGAGAGGCGAAAAGTTTCCTTCTTTAGGTAAGTAAAAAAAGGAATATATAAAAGGTAAATATGTATGCCATTTTTCGGTTGACGTCACAAGTTTCCAGGGTTAGCTTTATAATTTTGTTCGCCCACATAGTGTAGTGATAACGTGATATTGTTATTATAAAATAATGAATGAATTACTGTAAAATATTTTTAGTAATTATTTACTTTACGAGTCTCAAATTTTGATGAAATTTTAGCAATTCCCGTCATTTCGAGGTAGCTGAAAATTATTTAAATATTTTTTTCAATTGAAAAAAATCGGAAACAAACTAATTTCAGATTCATGTTCAGCACCCTGGAAAGGAGAGTTGGCAAAATGTGATTAGAAAAATCAGAGTTTTGTGACAAAAAAAATAATTAAGTACGCTTTGATATTTCGAACCTAATATTTAAATTTTTACAGATTTCCAAGGAATGTTGACATAAAACGAAGATGGGTGAAAGCTATTAAAAAACAGGACTGGATACCGTCAAAATCTTTACGTATATGTTCTAATCACTTTAAAGACAATTTTTTAATTTTCAACAAAAATGGAGTCTGCAAATTAGCAAACCGTGCAGTTCCCACATTAAATCTATTAGAAATGGTAAGTAATACTTAAATATGCACAGCGTATTCAAGTTTAACCTGGAACACCCCTGTAGCACTTGCCCGGACTATGCGATTTGAATGTTTTTTTTTTTGCATGTAGAACTCTCCCCCAGATATGCTTAGGTGGACATATATTACCACATTCCAAGTCAGAGGTGTTATGATTTAATTTTTCCAAAAATCATAACAATTTTTTATCGTAAATGTAACAATATAGCATTGCTCCAAATTCAAAGCAATCTCAAAAATGGAATGAAATGCACACGGCTAGAAAATCCACAAAATAAGTCATAGAAATCCATATGATAGACAAGGATAGCTATATTGAAGACGTTTCATAATAATAATAATAGTCTATCGTACGGATTTCTATGATTTTGTCACTCTCACGTAAAGGCAGATGGACAATGTGAATTTTCCAGCCGTGTATATATAAATTTATAGATTTATGTATTTATTCTGTCTTTGTTTTACAGACTTGTTCAACTGAAGGCATTCAAACGGTTGATATAAATGAAAGTGAAGGTAAAGTATCAACCGATTTTGAAGTTTTTTATGAACATGAACAGTGCCAATTTTCAGACTCTTTTACGTATCCGATCAGCCGACCTACCAGGTCACATTCATCATATTCTGAACCAGGTCCTACATCCTCCACGTCAACTTTGAATATCTCAGATAATGAAAAGTATGAAGAGGATTATATAAACATTTCTAGTGATGATACCCCAAGAAAGAAGAAACTAAAGTATGAAGTTAGTCGGCTTTCATTCATTTCCAAAAAACAAAAAAAATATTTCGCCTTCGGCAAAATAAATGTCGTTTAAAAACGAAAATTGACAATTTAAGAAGTATTCTTGACAAACTCTATGAGAAAAAATTGTTGAATGATGATGAAATTACATTCTTATCGTATTTTGAAGACAATTTGCCTTTGTCAGAATTATTTTTAAGACACGTATCTAAAAAGAAGCGGTCCACTCCAAGAGGTTATTCTTCTGTACTTCGTGCTTTTGCTCTGACGTTGCATTATTATTCACCAAAAGCTTACGAATATGTAAGGGACACATTTGGCACGTGCTTACCGCATCCTTGGACAATAAGGAAATGATATCAAAAAATAAATGGAAATCCTGGTTTCACAAAAGAAGCCTTTAAGATACTTAAAACCAAATCTGAAAATTGTAATGAAAGAATTGTTGTTAGTTTGATAGTTGACGAAATGGCTATTCGTCAACACATAGAATGGGATGGCAAAAGATATCATGGATATGTGGATTACGGAGCAGATATCACTATGGATATAGACAATATACCAGTTGCAAAAGAAGCTTTTGTATTCCTTGTAAATTCCATAAAGGAAAATTGGAAATTACCTGTGGGATATTTTCTTGTGGACGGTGTTACAGCTAATCAACGTGCATCTTTTGTTTTGCAATGTTTAGAAGAAGCTCACGATTCAAATGTTGATATTGTGGCATTAACATTTGATGGATGCCCTGCAAATATTGCAATGTTAAATATTTTAGGCTGTTCCCTTAATATTAAAGATTTTAAGACTAGTTTTAAACATCCCATTACAAAAAAGATGTTTTTAGCATATGGCAAGCATCTAGGAATACCTAGATGCTTGCCATATGCTAAAATTGATACGAAATTGTTTCGAATTTAAGAAAGTGTTTATTGATGCAGATAATAATATAATTCTATGGAACTATTTAGAAAAATTGAACTGTAACGAACGAAGAAACTCTACACTTAGGTACAAAATTGCGAAATAAGCATTTAAATTTTCATAATGATAAAATGAAAGTTAAACTCGCTGCACAATTGTTTAGTAAAAGTGTCGCAGATGCTCTAATATTTTGCAAAAATGTTTTAAAAATTGAAGATTTTCAAAATGTAACTGCTACAGTAAAATTTATTAAATTAATTAACGATATTTTTGATATTTTGAATTCTAGAAATATATATAACTTGGGTTTTAAAGCTCCAATTAACATCACAAATAAAGGTAACATATTTTCATTCCTAGATGAAGCAAAAAATTATTTAGTAAACTTGAAAACAATTGATAATGTACGTCTAATCGATACAGGCAGAAAAATGGGTTTTATTGGTTTCTGTTGTTGCATTGATAGTACAAAAACACTATTTAAATATTTAATAGAAGAAGAAAAAACCATTGAGTTTCTACCTATGTACAAAGTACAAGATCACCTGGAACTTCTTTTTTGTAATATAAGGCAGCAAGGTGGATTTAACAATAATCCCACGAGCATGCAATTTAAAGCTGCTTATAAAAAATTATAGACATGTGGAACTTAAACAATCATTTTCAGGAAATTGTATACCGTTGGAAGATATAACTATTTTAAATTGCAGTTCATCCATTGAAAAAATTAATTTAACATGTGGTAGATATAGGTCATTGAATGTGGAAGAAGAAAGTGAGGAACAATATTCTTTTAACATTTCATTTGATTCTCTTCAGTTATCTGAATATAGCAAGTACATTATAGTATATATTGCCGATTTCGTAACAAGTTCTCTAATAAAGCAAATAAAATGTGAAGACTGCGTAAATAGTTTAACGTCAAATACACAATATTCGTACAGTCAATTAATTTTTGTTAAAGATCGTGGTTGTTTGACGTATCTATCTCGAGATGTCGTAGCAATATGCCAACAAACAGAAAAATTAATAAAAATTTTTAATGATGAAAGCAGAACACCTAGGCTACAGAAAAATAAAATTATTTACTGTTACAAAACTTTCTAAATGTAATTTGAAAATTTGCATAGACCAATTTGATAACAATTGTAATCATTTAATAGAGCTTACTAGAAAGGTAGGCAAACTTCGCTGACGCCAAGTTTGACCTTTCTCTCGGGCCTTCGGCCCTCGGGCCGCGCTACGCGCGGCCCGAGCACCGCACCTCGGTGCTCTCCTGGCTAGTTAGTAGATATAACATTTTTTGAAACAACCTGTACTTTGGTTTTTACACACCCTGTATATAAAAGTTTGATGAGAATGTTTTTCAAAAAAGAGTAGGCCCCGCTGGAGAAAAGAATAAGAAAAGTTTCTTCCAAACTTCCAAAAAAGGCATCTGGTTAGTAAATATAAAATTTTTCATCCAAAGACTACTTAGGTAAGGCAGAAATGGTAAAATAATAAGTCAAAACATCTGCTTAATAAATATACAAATTTTCATTAAAAGACTAGTAAATAAAGACAAAGCTAAAAGTGAAAAGGAACAAAAATGCCCTTAATTCTTTAGAACATTTTTAAAAAAGCGACTTCTTCAAAAGATTTAAAGAAAAAATTAAAAAAATTAATAAGGAAAAATCTAATCCACCTGTGTAAGTTTTACGAAACATCCTGTACATAAATTGCAAAAAACACCTGGTTGGTAGGGTATACGATTTTTCATAAAAATATTGCAGACTTCAGTACAAAATATGGAAATAGAAAAAACAAGGAAAGTTTCGTTCTATTCATAATTTTAGTCTGCATCAGTATTATGGAACACTCAGTATAAAGATTCAAAAAGACATCCGGTTAATAAATATACAATTTTTCATTAAAAGATTTTAGTAAATAAAAACAAAGTTAAAAGTGAAAAGGGAAAAAATTGCCCGTTTCGGATGTGGGTCAATTTTGTAGATCACCCAGTACATATATGGATTTTCTAAAAAGCGGCTGCTCAATAAATATACAACTTTTCTTCAAAATATTTAATGAAAAAATTAACAAAATGAATAAGAGAAAATCAGGTCCACCTGTGTCAGTTTTATGAAACATCCTGTACATAAATTGCAAAAAACATTTGGTTAATAAGACACCGTGTGTAGAAATATCTATTTGAAAATTTAGGTAGGTAGTGAAATGAGAAAAAAATCCTAGTCCGCCTGTGTCATTTTTATGAAACACTCAGTATATAAATTTGCAAAATGCCTCTTGAGTTCTACAATATAAGATTTTTCATAAAAATATTGCCACAATAAATTTCAGAAATATACAGAAGCCTCTAGACCGATAATTTTGGCTTGGGCAGTTACCTATGTAGAACATGCAGTATATGGATTTTCAAAAAAACCCTTTGGTTAGTAACTATATAACTCTTCATGAAAAGTTTTCAATAAAAAATTTGGAAAAGTGAAAAGATAAGTAAAATCAAAGGTCACCTGTGACATTTTTATTAAACATTCTGTACATACATTTGCAAAAAGCATGTGATTAGTACGATATAAGATTTTTCATAAAAATATTGCAATCAATAAACTGAAATATATAGGAGCTTCTGGACCGTTCGAGTTTCAACGCTATTTTTTAGCCCTGTATATAGAAACCTATTTGAAAATTTATATTTTTTTGTTATAGAAAAGTTTAAACAGATGAATCCATATATAACATTAAATTACGGCAGCAAGTAAAAGATTGAACCGCCGACCTTAGAAATACAACGGGACGTTTTTACCGCTGTGCATGTGCTTAGGCAAAAATTCGTTTTAAATGATATGTTGAACGAAGAAAGCATCGATACAGTTCCAATTTATGCAGTTTTGCAAAGAAAATATGAACTCTGAAACTACGTTAGGAGAGCTTGCAGAAATTTTAACTGATCGAGCTTACGATGTGAGGAAAATAAATGGAGACATACATTACATTATAAAAAACTATTTGGAAAACTGAAACTATGAATATTTTTTAAATATGTATAATAAAATATCTTTTATTCCAAATTTCTAGTTATTACATTCCCCCTTTAATTCCTCCAATTTGTACAGAAATTCTATATAAACAAATAGTGCTTATTCATTAATAATAATTAATTAAAATTAGTTATATAGATATGTATTGTTAAACGAAGAGAAATCTAATTTAATTCGCGCGACAATTGAAGTTTTGTGAACGAAGCATTGGCCCGCACCAGCTCTATTTCTCTCGCACACGTCTGTGCCATTGCCGTTTATATTGGCAATGAGAGTTGGCCGAATCCAGTAGTTTATACGTTCTATGGTCCCGTCTGATATCAATTAGTATTTTCCTTCCATCGATCTATGGTTCGTTGTGATTTTCTAACCTCAATTGGAAACGTCAAACATTGTGAAATTTATTTTGAAGTTTTAATCTGACATTCATCGTGATTTTTAGATTTTCGTCGATTTGCGTTCGCGGTTCTTTGAATCTCCATTTCGTTTATAAAATGGCCGTATGTCAGTGAGAAGTCCACGGAGAAAGGTACATTTGAAAACGCGAATATAAAGTTGCAAAAATTTGATTAAGCGACAATGAAGGGAGATGAGGCGCGAATATGCCGCTTCGGATCTCGCGGAGAAACCCAGTCCGTCCGCCAAAATGCTAGCTTTCCAGTCTGACTTGAGAGACAGCGCCTAGTGTCGTCGCTCATTGTTTAAGCTGCCGCATTTCGAATCTGCGTTAATTTCGCGAAACATTCTATATAAAAAGTTTGAAATAGGCCTCTGATCAGTAAACAAAA
>NW_019418376.1:146059-160615 GCF_000390285.2 Anoplophora glabripennis | reverse complement strand
AAAAAAAAAATAGTAATTATGGAGGGCCCATGACCGGACCGGTCCTAAAAGTTGTTAAAAGAATAGTAGTTTGAAATAGAAAATTTTCACAAAAATCGAAAGATACACTCACTTTCAAAAACACGATTTAAAATTTTAAACTTAAAAATCTTAATCAAAAACACTTTGAATATTTCTTTTGTATTTTTATCTGTAAAGGCCATCTAAAAACAAATATTTTTATAAAAAAAAGCTTTAATTTGGACCATTATTAAGAAAGTTATGACCAAAAAACCAAAAAAGAGCGTTTTTTTGAAAATCTTATAACTTTTGAACAAGTAATCAAAAAAATCTGAAAATTTACCAGAAAGGATGTTTTGAGGAGTACTAAAAAATATAAAAAAATTAAGGAAATCGAAAATTTAAATTTTTCGAACCGTCCGATTTGGCGTGGAATGCCCCATATATAACACTAAATTACGGCAGCAAGTAAAAGATTGAACCGCCGACCTTAGAAATACAACGGGACATTTTTACCGCTGTGCATGTGCTTACGCAAAAATTTGTTTTAAATGATATGTTGAACGAAGAAAGCATCGATACAGTTCCAATTTATGCAGTTTTGCAAAGAAAATATGAACTCTTTGAAACTACATTAGGAGAGCTTGCAGTAATTTTAACTGATCGAGCTTACGATGTGAGGAAAATAAATGGAGACATACATTACATTATAAAAAAAGCTATTTGGAAAACTGTAACTATGAATATTTTTTAAATATGTATAATAAAATATCTTTTATTCTAAATTTCTAGTTATTACATTCCCCCTTTAATACCTCCAATTTGTACAGAAATTCTATATAAACAAATAGTGCTTATGCTCTTATTCATTAATAATAATTAAAATTAGTTATATAAATATGTATTGTTAAACGAAAAGAAATCTAATTTAATTCGCGCGACAATTGAAGTTTTGTGAACGAAGCATTGGCCCGCACCAGCTTTATTTCTCTCGCACACGTCTGTGCCATTGCCGTTTATATTGGCAATGAGAGTTGGGCGAATCCAGTAGTTTATAAGTTCTATGGTACCGTCTGATTTCCTAACCTAAATTACTTACGGAATACGTCAAATATCAATTATTATTTTCCTTCCATCGATCTATGGTTCGTTGTGATTTTCTAACCTCAATTGGAAACGTCAAACAACGTGAAATTTATTTTGAAATTTTAATCAGACATTCCTCGTGATTTTTAGATTTTCGTCGATTTGCGTTCGCGGTTCTTTGAATCTACATTTCGTTTATAAAATGGCCGTATGTCAGTGAGAAGTTCACGGAGAAAGGTACATTTGAAAACGCGAAATTAAAGTTGCAAAAATTTGATTAAACGACGAACGAAGGGAGATGAGGCGCGATTATGCCGCTTCGGATCTCGCGGAGAACCCCAGTCCGTCCGCCAAAATGCTAGCTTTCCAGTCTGACTTGAGAGACAGCGCCTAGTGTCGTCGCTCATTGTTTAAGCTGCCGCATTTCGAATCTGCGTTAATTTCGCGAAACATTCTATATAAAAAGTTTGAAATAGGCCTCTGATCAGTAAACAAAATTTTTTTGGTTTAAATAAATACTTCAAATGTCGTTTAGTAAGTCCCGTCTAATTTTCTAACATCAATTGGAAATGTCATTTTCGCCTAGTAGGTCCATCTGATTTTTTCACCTCGATGTCATCTATGAAATACGTCAAATATTAATTAGTAGGTCCCCACTGATTTTTTAACCTCAATTAGAAACGTCAAATATCGTCTTGTCACTCCTGTGTGACATCGTAACCTTAAAATACAAAACACGTCAAATATCAATTAGTACGTTCCTTCTGATTTTCTAACCTCAATTAGAAACGTCAAAAATCGCGTAGTAGGTACCGTCTGATTTCCTAACCTAAATGACGAAATACGTTAAATTTCAATCAGTCTGATCCTTCCATCGATCTATGGTTCGTTGTGATTTTCTAACCTCAATTGGAAACGTCAAATACAGTAAAATTTATTTAGACGTTTCAATATGACATTAATTAAAATTAGTCATACAAATATATATTGTTAAAAGAAGAGAAATCTAATTTAATTCGCGCGATACTTGAAGTTTTGTGAACGAAGCATTAGCCCGCACCAGCTCTATCTCTCTCGCACATGTCTGTGCCATTGCCGTTTATATTGGCAAAATGACAGTTGGGCGAATTCAGTAGTTTATAAGTTCTATGGTCCCGTCTGATTTCCTAACCTAAGTTACTTACGGAATACGTCAAATATCAATTACTATTTTCCTTCCATCGATCTATGGTTCCTTGTGATTTACTAACCTCAATTAGGAACGTCAAATATCGTGAAATTTATTTTGACGTTTTAATCTGACATTCTGTGATTTTAAAATTTCCGTAGATTTGCGTTCAGAGCTAGTTGAATCTGTATATAAATGTTTGATAACACTTTAAAAAAATGGCCGTTTTAGCGGAGAAGCGGTTGAGAAACGAAAATTTACTTACAAAATCGCGGAAAGGTCTATATGTAAGTAAAACAGAAAAAGTAAAAAATGTAATAAAAAATCTGATCCAGATCTCTGTCAATTTTATAGAATACTTTGTACATAAATTTTCAGAAAACCTTTTGTTTAGTAAATATGAAATTTTTCAACAAAACTTTAATAAGTTGAAAAAATTAGGAAAATAAAGTCATATCTGGACTCGATTCTGTTCCGCATTAATTTTATGGAATACCTTGTATATATAGAGTTTCAAAAAGGCATCTGGTTAGTAATTGTAGTTTTTTTTCAAAAGATTTTAAGAACTAAAATTGACGTCAATAAATACTCGTAAGTAAAAATGATAAGGAACATTCCGGAATATTCCATCCTCCGTGACTCTGTGTTGGGTCAATTTTATAGAACATTTAGTATATCGTGAAGTTTAAAAGAACATATCAAACTTTTGATCAAAAGTTCTCAATAAATAAAGTAGAATAAAATACAGAAAAATATGTATGTCTGAACAGGATCAACATTGTTGGAACATCCAGTATAAAAATGTTAAAAAATTGCATCTTGTTAGTAAATACAACATTTCCCATCAATGGACTTTAACAAAGAAAGTAGAAAAAAGTAAAAAAGATAAAGAAATATCTAGTTTCCTTCCATTCTAACCTGGGTTGGTTTTACGTAACATACAGTATGCAAACTTTCAAAAAGGCTCTGTTAGTAAATAAAATTAAAAAAATCATTAAACAGCTTCATACCTTAAGTTTGAAAATGTGAAAAGAATATGCTTATTTTTGGAACAATAGTATAAAGTTTTAAAATGACATTTAGTTAATAAATATAAGTACAGTTTTCCCTTAAAAGATTTCAATAAGTAAAATAGGAAAAGTTAAAACAGGAAGGAAAAGTTTAATTTGCCTATAATGCAGACATGGGTTAACTTTCAAAAAAGTGACTGGTTACTAAATATAATACAACTTCATCAAAAGATTTGATTAAATGAAGTTGAAAGAAGTGAAAAGAATAAAGAAAAGCCCAGCCTACCTGCGTCAGTTTTATGAAACATCCAGTACATAAATGTTTCAAAAAGCGGTTAGTAGGACAAAATTTTTCATAAGAAATATTGGAATCAATAAATTTTCGACCGTTCGAGCTTCAACGGAATTTTTTCTATGTATGTTGAAATATCTCATTAATTTGATAACAAAAATAAATCATTAGGAATTTAAAAAAAATAGTCCAACCAAATTACACTTGGAGAAAAAAAAAATTGTTATCTAAACTTTTATAAGAGGAAATGCTAAAGGGGCTTATAATATACCTAAAAAAAAAATAAATGCGTGAGCAGGGGTGACGGAGGGTTGCTTTGGGGGGTTTAAAAGTTGTGAAAAATTGTATCATTGGGATTTCTGGCGAAAGTTGACATCAAACAAAAAATTATCCAATACAAAAGTTGTAGATCATGCAAAAATGTACAACTTTTGTAGAGGTCACTTTTTAAGATTACCTTTAAAATGACTTTAGATTTTGTCATAAAAATAGCAGCGACGTATTTAAAAAAATTAACCTGATGATGACCCCTTGAAGACGCAACGTCGAATTGTAAAAATGCTGAAGCCATTGGATATAGCGGAGAAAGTGGCAATGTAAATATACAATTTATTTTAAAATTCGTTTTCAAATAGTCAGAAAAAAATTAAAACGATTTTACGAAATTTCGGGTTTTTCCGGATATCTCCGGAACTATCCGGAATTTTAAAACTTTCTAAACGGCATATTGTTAGGTGTAAAAAAACTTTTTTATAATTTGAGCCACTCCGTATATCTTACCGTTTCCTAGATTCTAATGATATCCCATCCTTATCTTGGACACACTGTATATCTATTTCATCAAAATTAAAAAAAAATTAGTAGACTAATCGATCCTACGGGAAAAAGATATTTATTTTATTTATTCACTATTCGACTTTGATGTTTATAGCAACACTATACAAAAATAAAGTTTTGGGTTAAAGAGTGAGACAGTTTTTTGTATTTTTTCCGTACAATTGAATGGTGTAATCAGTTTTTGATTTTTTTTTGAAATTTAAACAAATTATCAACAATTATTGAAAAATTCATTGTTGAAATTCATTTTTAATTTTTTTTGCATTTTTGAGCTTGTTTTTGAACTGTGACTACAGATTTTGATGATTTTTCTAAGTAGAATTTTTCTTTGAAAAAAAGGTGTTTCAGACCGGAAAAAATAAATATCTCGGAAACTCCTTGAATTTTTTATCTAAAAAAATTTGTGGTTATTTAAGACTCAGAAAGGTATACTTTCACCAAGTTTTGTCAAAATTAAATTATTTTTGCGGAAATGAGAAATAAAAAACGAAAAATAAGAAAAAAAACCGTTTTTCACAATTTTCTCAGAAATGTTAAGGTTATCTTAAAAAGTGACCTCTACAAAAGTTGTAGATTTTTGCATGATCTACAACTTTTCTATTAGATACTTTTTTGTTTGACGTCAACTTTAGCCAGAAATTCCAATGATACAATTTTTCACAACTTTTCAACCCCCCAAATCAACCCTCCGCCACCCCTGCTCACGCATTTATTCTTTTTTCGTTTATTTGCTTTGCCATTTCCACTTATAAAACTCCAGGTAACATTTTCTTTTTTTTTCCCTATAAATGAGTTATTTCGATAGGTCTAAAATGTTAAAAGTATGTCGATCCTACCTTCCATAATGGCAATGAGTGCGAGAAAGATCGAAATCCCGTTCTCTCTCTTTCTAAACATATGAATAGTATTAATTCCAGCGTGTGTCTAGTTCATAGGGTCCCTTGTCCCTTGCGCATTCTACAGAAAGTAAAATTCAATACACTTGCCTTAACCTACTGAATTTCTTATTAACAGAAAAGAAAATGAATGTGTAATGGTAGAAAACAATATTTTATTTTTAAAAAGATATTATTAAGACCACTTTTCAAAATTCACAATTTATTAGAAAAAAGTATTTTACATGTTATCTCGACGGGGTCCGAAAAGTTAATGCCTTATTCCCGTTTCGACACACTGTGTATTCAGCCGCGTGTGCCGATACCCTTAAATTTATTAGTGTTATGACAGGACAGAACTGTCAACATCACTTTCAATGAAGTCTTTTAGAACTCGGCATCGATGTAACCTTGAACCCTAACATTCGGCGATCCTGACCAAGGCACGTCCCAGGCCCGTCTGCCATATCACCTAAACAGAAAGAAAGCAACAGCAGCAACTAATTTTCTTAAAACAGTAATTAAAACAAAACAAAAATAGAAGCTAATTAACTGTCATGTAAAAAAATCTTAAGTTGGATACAAAATAATGTGGTCTGGAGGTTTTCTCAACAGGGTTTAATCTGGAGTCTGCAAAGTAAAGTATACCTCAACAGTACCACACAAATCAACAGCACAACTCTTAATCTTAAACAGTAAACTCCACAGGATCATGGTCTGGAGTGATTATCTCTACAGGTATCACATTGGAGTCACAGGAACTCAACAGAAGTTACTCTGGAGGAAAAATATAATACCTGGTCTCGACACGAATACACTGGAGGCATAAATAATGTAAATCTCTCAACAGTATAATCCTGGCGTTCTCAAATTAATGCACTACAATCAAACGGTAAACTCCACAGGATCATGGTCTGGAGTGATTATTTCTACAGCTATCACATTGGAGTCACAGGAGCTCAACAGAAGTTACTCTGGAGGAAAAATATAATACCTGGTCTCAACACGGATACAATGGAGGCATAAATCATGTAAATCTCTCAACAGTATGACCCTGGCGTTCTCAAATTAATGCTTTGTAATCAGACAGTCAATACAAACAAAATCCTTCTTTCTTGTGACTGAAAGCAATCTAGTATCCACAATACAATAAAAATTCAGTAAACACAGTGTTAATGACTGCTAATCTTTTAAAGTTTTCTACGTATTGACAACAAAACAATAAACATATTGTAAATAAGCAAAACAATATTAATTTCCTTTTTTTTGTGCAAAAAGAATAAACTAACAAATAACTGACGTTTTTATAGAAGATAGTGAGCTAAAATACAAATTTCACATCGTTGAATCAAATTTTCCTATACCAACAGATGCAATTGTAGGTAGAGACTTTTTAACTAAATTTAAATGTATTCTAAATTATTATTAAGAGGATTAATTCATTATTCCTCCTAGATGTGAGGTAATAAGACAAATAACAACTTTAAAAAGTCTTTCTCCGGATTCAGTAACAATAAATAAATAGATTTACGCATGTGTTTTTGTAGCTAGAACAATAGTGTCCAAGGACTGTCCTTTAGTCAAAACTATCAATACAACTTGTCAAACTGTCATTTTAAAGCATATCGAATTAGAAACAATTAGCTTAAACCAATTTAATATTTATAAAATTGATGCTGAACGCATCGCTTTTCGAAATTGATTAACAATAGGGTTGTTGACTATAAAAACAATCCACATACAAATTGCTGTTGATACAAAGATTTTATATAAAAGAACCTGCTTGTATAGTAAAATTTAAAATATGTAACAAATTATTGGTAGAAATCATTTATGAATTTTTGCGTTACTTAAAATCTAGTCTGACGTCATAAGGGGCAATTGAACAAGAAGCTAGTAGCGACCCTATTGCATAATGTTGAAGAAGAAAATATTTCAAAATTGCCCGTCAAACCCTGTTGCCCTGTTTCCTGTTTTTAAAGAAAAGTCACAAAAGTGACAGAAGTCTATCAATTAAGAGTATTTGTGATTTTTTTATTTGTTGTTCAAAGAAGAAGCAATGAATTATAGACAATATAAATTAATGGGTGGAAGAATATTTTTGAAAGAAAATGTTGGACCACAAATTTTTATAAGTGCAAGGAGTTACAAGAGACACCTGCACATAGCAAATTGTATTATCTCCATAACACTCCCGAAGTGCACTATAATTTTCCATGAATAAATGTAAAATACATATTTTATATAAATAAACACAATAAAATCATTCATTAAATATGTTGATCCTTATCTGCCTGCTTTTGTACCTCTGATTTCGCCAATATTAAAACGGTCGTCTCATTTTAAAAATTCCCTGATCATAAAAATATCAATTTTCGGTAAATTTTGTGTAGCTTTCACAAATCCCGTTTCACACATTCTGGTTTAATTCTAAGGGAAGATATTAAATGAATATTACTAAATAATAATTTTACTTAATAAAGGAATTGGACAATTAAGGAAAATAATTCGTAGACTTGAAAATATTTTATGCGACAGCGTCACTGACACTACGGACAGTATTGACAGAGAGTCTTCTTTTTCCAAGTTTTTTCCTTTACGCAATCATTTACACATAATTTCACTACAAGGTGCCCCTGACGTCACAGCCATTTTGAAATATTATAAAAAATCAGTTTTAAATAATTATTTTGTGACGTCACTCGACTCCGGCGTCTAAGTTGGACGCCGTCCGCGACGACGCCCACCGCTAACCGACCGTCGTGTGCTTCCCGACCTAGCTCTGCATGCGCGACTCTCTCGTAGTGTTCCGTCGAAACCGGCATCCATCTCGGCGCGTATAGATTACTTCAATACCAGACGCTATGTACCGTCCCTCGTTGCGAATTCTTTTTTTAAATTAGACTTTCCGTCGAATTCTTTTCTTCGGAATACACCTAAGTGTAATTCCGGAACTACCTGGTATGGGTCTAAGACCTCTTTTCTAATAACAATTTTTAGGGTCTATCTTTTCCCTGGGAGGATCTGATTGTTTTTCCACCCTTGTGGCTCTTTACTCTTTTTACTTAATATTCTTTTTCCACTTTAAGGGTTTATCTTTTCCCTCATCAAATTCTTTTTTATTTATTCTTTTTGTTTTTTGAAAAAAACCTTTTTTTTCCTTTCCTTTTTTTTTATTTACTATTATAAAAATAATAACGCCGAATAAATGTTAATGGTACTCCGAAAGTAGACCCAAGTGTCTTATCGGAGGAGTCACTCTGGTTTGTCGACCACGACATACACCTCGAAACGCAGAGGCGAGAGTGAGCTGGCTAGGACGCGCGTCCAGCCTTTTTATGTGTTTCGGTGCGGTAGAGCTAGGCTCCGCCCACCGCACCGAAAACTCGACCTTAGTGACATCCCCCCGCTCGGAAAGACACTTGGTGCTGACTTTCTGCTGTACCTTATTTATTGGTACAAACAAACCTGGAACATACAAAACTAAAATAAAATCACAACTTCAAAAACATATTTACAAATCAACTCAAAATAAATCCAAAAACTCTATATAAACATAACACAAATCTTACAATTCTCAAAAAACCAGCAAAAATCAAAATCAACAACTCTCGTCGGGGATGGTTACCAACGCGGTAGCCACCGCACTTGGTCCTGGGGCGCGTCGTCGGGCGACCTGGGCGTTTGGTCGGCGTGCGGGTGCACGTTACATCGCCCACGGTCGTCCTGGCCTTCTCCAGGATACCAGTGGTACACCTTCTGGTGGTCCAGGGAATCTGTCACGCCAGGGTGCCAGTGGTACATCTTCTGGCGGACTGGCTTCCACGTTGCGCCAGGGTGCCAGTGGTACATCTTCTGGCGGTCCAACAGGCGTCTCGGGTGGCCTGGGGGACTCGTGACTAGACATCTGTCGCAGGTAGCGCCTGCTACCTACGGCGGGGATTTCAGGCTCGGGACAGATCCTGATTTCGTCAAAGTCGATTTGGGACACCGCAGCAGCTGGGGAACGGCGCCTGCCGCTCGGGTGGCGTCCATCGGGTGTAACCTCCAGGTTACTGGCTGGGGTGGACGTCATCTCCATAACTGGCTGCTCGGAGGTCCGGTTGGTCGTCAATATGTTACCCACCAGGTAAGAATTCGTTGCTAAATTGGTCAAGGCGGGCTCCTGCCTTGAATTCGTGGAAACGGTACGCGTCTGGTTTATATCGCCGGGGACTGTCTCCGCACGCAGATCGGCCATGATTTCTCGGAGCCTCGCTCCTGGCGGCGGCGTCGATCGCGTCGGAGGCACGATGCCGGTTTGGACTTGACGATGTCGGCGCGGTTGGGTAGTTTTCCGCCGGTGGAACATAAATTCGTCGTCGCGGTGAGAGAGCTCGTCGTTCGGTTCGCGATTGTTGACTTCCATGGTGTGACTGGCGAGTGACTGTACGGTGCCCTGGCTCGAACCCACGCCATTACTTGTGCTATGTTCCCGATCCGTGGGGACAGATTCGTTGTTTTCGCGATGTACCACGGCCTCCACCGTGATCTGCTGGGACCCTACTTCGTCGTCGTCATCACTATCGTCGCTGCCCGATTCCGGCTCGTTGCTTCGCTGCGGCGGTAGAGGACGAATATCGTCTACGTGAACCGGCTGTTCGCAGTCCTTTTGTTTCACTACATACACATTATCTCCTAGCACGCGCTGTATTGGATATGGCCCTTGCCATTTCGGCGCAAACGTGGGTTGTCCGGGTCACGTTTTTGTCAATACCCGATCCCCCCGTTCATAATGTCGTTCAGCCTCCCGCGGTTCCGGAAATAACTTCCGCTGATAGACCTCTTGCCGTCTAAGCGCTTTTAAAATCCGCTCGTTGCGCGGTTGCGGCTGTTCCTGAGCCGGCGCGGGAGCTGTTCATGCTCCAGGTCGCTTAATATCGAGGCCAAATAGTATCTGTGCTGGTGACGCTTTAGTCGCGGCGTTTTGTCGGTTACGTTGTAACATCTTATATTATATCACAATATTCCACACACATTTCCACAGGTGTAATTTAATGTAGCAGCCATATGAACACCCAGTACATGTACTTTACTATGTTATGTTCAGTTCTGAAAGTATAGGTCTTTAGGAACTAGTTGTAATCATATGGATTCACCGTACTTACGTTTATTGTCTAAATAACAACCTTGAGATGTATACTCTGTAAATATTTTAGCTACACCTGTATATTGTAAACACGTAGTTTGTTAAGGCATATTGGTATAAAAGCATTTATTTCCAACATTGTAACCAACAACAATGTATGTACCTAATTGTAAAATTAACCTTAAAATGTTTGAAATCACACTTGTTGCATAAAACACAGGAGTCATGGAACATAGTCTAAAGAGATATTTGGGAAATGAACCTATGAACACTGAACAAATAGATAGGATATTAAAGAACAATTATGTTTATACAAAGTAGGGATTTTTAATTGTATAAAGTTTTAACCAGTTTAGTACAGAGTGAGAGCCAATCAGAAGGGTATATTTTTTTGAAACTCCAGTTCTTAAAAACTAGAGGCAAGGCCCTGCTTGGCCATTTTCCATTCTGACTGGCTGGTGAAAAGTAAGCAGTTTCTAATGATTTCGAGCTAAAGTAGCCATTTTGTGTAAAATCACGTTGAATCTACATCATCCTACATCGTGAAACGGTAACTATACCAATAATTAAATAGATAAATATAGATATGTACATAGTTTGTAGATAAATTTTAGTAGTGAGTAAGCACGTTTCCCCAAATATCTATTTTAGAACTAATTAGTTTTTTTCTCCCACGTTGCGTTTTAGAAGCCAGCCAGCTAGTATCAAAGCCAGCTAATAATCAGCTAATAATCAGCTAGTAATAATCAAAGCTATTAACAACCAAAGTAGTCTAGACAACTAGTTCAGACGGCTAGTTTAAACAATTAGTAATAATCAGCTAATACCGATTAGTAATAACAAGTCCAGTGTGAGACAGCCTGCATAACCCGAGAGGACTGTAGACCTTCACCATCGTCACAGCCACCACGAACTCCGGGTGAGAGTGAATAAAAATTTGAGACACCGTAGTGTTCTGGTTTTCTTTTATAATTTATTCATAAATTGTTCTGTACCCATATTTTGTTCCCATCCCATACCTGCTGGGGTGTCGGGGGAAAGGAGAAATAATTAATTCTTTAATTAGTAGGTTGGCGTCCAAATTAAAATCTTTAATACTCATATTTCTCGTTTCTCCCCGAAAACTAAAGAACGATTTGGCAAGGGTCGAGATATCATAACACCAGAAAAAACAAAAGCGGACTACGACCCAACTGCACTCCGCCCAATGAGCTGCCGTAAGCCCCTTCAGCTATTCACAAAGAAATATTAGAGCTGTTGGTGTAACAATGTAACGCGAAAAGGGCCTGGGGCAACTTCATCGGCCAATCTTCCGGATTTTCATACACGAGCACGCGCAACGTCTTCTTGAGCTCTTGGACGTGCTGCTCCACCGGATTTGCCTGTTGCCGATAGATCGCGGACTGGACATGTTCTATGTGGTGTTCGTCTACGTATTCGCGCCACGAATCCCCTGTGTACGTACGGGCGTTGTCTGTAATAATAACCTCGGGATAACCGTATCGCATAAAAATATCTTGTAGAAAACCGATCTGCTCTAGTGTTGTTGCACGACCCGCCGGCTTTGCCTCCACCCACCGTGAAAACAGATCTGTGGGGACTATTAGGAACCGATGATTTTTATCCACTCCCTCGAAGGGGCCCAGGACGTCTAAGCTCACCATCCTCCATGGTGCCTGAGGTGTACGCGGTCGTAGCGGTGCCTTATCTCGCGCCCGTCCTACTTTTACTACTGCGCACACCTCGCACGTCCTGACCCATTCCCTGGTATCGTCGTCCATCTTCCTCCACCAGAAATGCTTACGAATCGCCCTAAGCGTTTCTTCACCGCCTGGATGGCCGGCTAGTTCCGCGTCGTGGAACTCCTCCAACACCTTGCCTCCTCGCCGATTTTGGTACATATATCTTCAAGTTATCGCCGTATCTACGCCACACTAGTTCGTCCCGTACCGCATACTCCCGCGACTGACGCTCCTCGTCGTCGTCCTGGGGACCCACTAATGCTATTCTTTCTAGCCGCAATTTGTCACGCTGGACTGAAACGTCCGCCAACTGCGCCCGCTTCACGACTTCCATAACCGTTTCGCCACCAATCTGCATAAGTAATAGTGTATCTAAGTCGATTCCGTTTTTTTCCGCCGATCCCGCTTGCTTCGGGCTCTCCACGCTCGGCGACCGTGGCTTCTTCGGCGTCGGCGTTACTGCTGCCCACTGGGTCGCGTCGTACCCGCGGCCTCGGGATAATTGCTGCTTGTCTGGTTCTGGGGCCGGGCGCGCGGCTGCACCGCGGCCCCGGGGTCGTTTCCCCGCTTCTTCTGCGAACAAAAACGCGCAAAATGGTCTCCACCGCAAGTATAACACGCTCGCGATGGTTGGGGTGGTCTGCGTTCCTCTCGCTGGTTGCTTGTCGGCGGTGGCGGCCTCGACGTACCCCGCGTGCGGTCTTCCCGTATATCGCCCTCTACTTGGCCCACTATTACAACAGGGCCTCTAGGCTGGGGAAAGACCTACCGCGTAGGATTGCGCGGGTCGCCGGCCGTAACAACTCTTACTATCAGCGACGCCTTTTCCTTAATCGGGGTGGTAGGTGCTAGACGTTGGAACAATAGCCACTTTTCCATTATAAAGACGTGCGCCGGTTCTTCCGAAAATTGGGGACGTCCATACAGTTGCTTCCTTAAGTTGGCTCTTATTGCCACCGAATCGTATTTTTCAACGAAAAGTGCCTTGAAGATTTCCCAATATAAACCCGGCGTCCGGTCGCTCCACACTTCTCCCTGAGAAGACGACGTCCAGGTCTTCTGGCAAAAGCAGCGGCGCGGTTGTTTTTAGGGCGGCTACTTCTTGGGTAAGACTTCTCACAGCTTGAACGAGCATTAAGCTCGTATACATAGGTGGTTTCTAATGTTTCATCACATGTCTCGTTTGGGCGCCACTGGGTTTCTGCTACCGCGGGCTCACCCAGAACCCTTACCGGAGTGTCGTCTAGCGTATACTCCCACATATGCTCCGGTGATGCCGTCGATTGTAGAACACGGGCCGCAGTTCTGACGAATCCGTCGTCCAGCCGCTCGTACGCGTTGTACCGACCTAACACGCTAGCCCCACGTTCCGGGCCGCCATGTGACGTCACTCGACTCCGGCGTCGAAGTTGGACGCCGTCCGCGACGACGCCCACCGCTAACCGACCGTCGCGCGCTTCCCGACCTAGCTTTGCATGCGCGACTCTCTCTCGTAGTGTTCCGTCGAAACCGGCATCCATCTCGGCGCGTATAGATTACTTCAATACCAGACGCTATGTACCGTCCCTCGTTGCGAATTCTATTTTTAAAATTAGACTTTCCGTCGAATTCTTTTCTTCGGAATACACCTAAGTGTAATTCCGGAACTACCTGGTTTGGGTCTAAGACCTCTTTTCTAATAACAATTTTTAGGGTCTATCTTTTCCCCGGGAGGATCTGGTTGTTTTTCCACCCTTGTGGCTCCTTTATTCTTTTTACTTATTAATTTTCCACTTTAAGGGTTTTTATTTTCCCTTAACAAATTCTTTTAATTTATTCTTTTTGTTTTTTAAAAAAACTTTTTTTTCTTTTTTTTTATTTACCATTATAAATATAATAACGCCCAATTAATGTTAATGGTACTCCGAAAGTAGACCCAAGTGTCTTATCGGAGGAGTCACTCTAGTTTGTCGACCACGACATACAGAGGCGAGAGTGAGCTGGCTAGGCGCGCCAATATCCTTGGCAGGAAAAATGACCTCGGATGGAGCGGGGTCGAGCGGGATTATCGCTCTTTACCCACTTCATCGCTGTAGGCCCGGACGCCTCGTAGAGGTAGGCCCTTTCCCCGTCATTCCGGACCGCCAACGCGGCCGGATTGGATCGGTTCGTGGGGCCTCCTCCTGTCCTGGCTGGGCCCCGCCGGCTAGGGCCCTTTCTTCTGGCGCTCTTCTTTCTTCGCCGGCTCGTCTGTGTATACCCCCGGGGGTGTCGTGTATCGGTCGCAAACGACGACTGTCGTTTGCGACCGGGGTGGTGGTTTTGGGTGAGGTCGTGCAGCTATGCAGCTTAGGAAGCGCTTTGCTAAGGTGGCCCTTAGGCTAGCGCGGGAGGGGAGAGTGGGATAAGGAAGGTAGGGGGGAATGTGTGTGTGTGTGT